>NC_009320.2:460844-510759 GCF_000002845.2 Leishmania braziliensis MHOM/BR/75/M2904 | reverse complement strand
TGTCCTGCCGAGCGGCGCGGCACGGCATCAAGCACAAGAGGAAGGACGCAGCAACGAGGCCACAGCGTTCACATGTAGATGCAGCAGGGAGGGGGGAAGGGGCGAGAGAGCGGCGGCGGGGTGGGTAATGAGCGCAGGGGAAAAGCTGGCGCGGCTCTCTCTGTCAACCCCCCCTGCGACTCACTCAGCTTGAATCACACGCGAATCACGTATAGATGGCAGCGTGTCACGGTGCACGTGGGGGCAGTCCTATCGGCGGCAGCGGCGGCGGCGCTGTGTAGACGGCACGTGTGTTTTGGCTACGGTACAACGGACTGGGTCGTTGTGACAGGCTCGCTGACATGATCAGCGGCGACACCGACGACGGCTGCTGCTGCTGCTGCTGCTGTTGCTGGCGGGTGCGATGCTGCTGAAGGTGTTGCGAGGCGGCATAGGCGTTGTTGCGGGCGTGGTGTAGCAACCAGTTGTTCAGCACGATATCATCCCACATAACGAGGGAGATAAGGCACATGTACACGTATACGGTCCAGTGATCGTGGCCGCTGATGAGGAGGCGGCGCAGGTAGTACACCTGCCAGGCCCAGTTGACGGCGCAACAGAGGGCGTACACGACGAGTGCCACAAACGACAGCACCCGCGCCACGCTCGCAGAGACGCCGAGAAAGCGGGAGGCTAAGAGCACATTCACACAGTACGCGAAGGACGAGAAGGCCGCGTAGACGACGACGCAGCGGCAGACATTTTCGTGCTGGTAGTTGTTCATGATGCTGAAGTAGTTGAAGAGCACGACGCAGGCGTGATGCACCCACGTTGACCACCGCATGCGCCGCACAATCACCATTGATATGAAATCGGGAATCGCGTAGATGCAGCCGAGGTTGCGCAGTATGTTGCTCTCCCACTCATCAAAGACGATGATCTTGACCAGGTGTACGCACGCGAAGGGCGTGATGGAGATGAGAATGCCCGCCTTGATAAGGTTTCCAATGATGTAGAACTTCTTATCCTGCGACGCGATGCGGCGGAAGGAGTCGGAGAACCGCTCGAGGAAGTAATATATCATGTAGTAGGAGGAGAAGATCATGTAGCTGCCAATCAGGAAGAGGCCAAGGTGATCGCGGGTGTCGAGAACGTGCTGCTGGAGGAAGTACACGACAATGATGTTGAGGGCCGCTGTCAGCGCCGACACGATGATGGCCGGCTCAAGGCTGAGGCTGATGTCAGATACGTAGGCGCGCACGAAGGAGGTGGAGCTATAGGACGGTAGGCTGGAGAGAGCGCTAAGGCTACTGGCAATGCCGCTACCGAGCGCGCTACCAGCTCCGCTGCCTCCGCTGATGGTGGTACCGCCGTGAGTTTGGTGGCGCAGGACTGCCGCACCTTCGTGGAGGGTGGCAGCCCCTTGCCCCGTTGCGTCTCGGTGCTGTCCTCTGCTTGCCTCACCGAGAGTCGCGGGATCGTACGATGATGCGGCAGGTGGGGAGTTGTGCTGCCGCAGGGAAAAGCTGGATGCTGCGACCGTTGCTGTTGCTGCTCCGCAGGCCACGCGAGTGCTGTCATTATGAACATTAACAACGTTCCTGCCCATGCAAGGAGTCCGGTGAAGCGCGTTTTCCCTAAACCTGGGCCTTGCCGCGCCAGCTGAGGCAAGAGCAGCGTCGTCAGAAGGCTCCACTGCATATGAAGAGCGGCGGTCCCCCAGAGGACACGCCTCGGGCTCTTTCGGCCCTCTTTTACGGGCGTCAATCACCGCTGCTGCGTCAGCCGCGGGTGACACGGCAGAGGGGCTTCTCAGCGGACCGCATGGGGCCTGTTTATCATCAATCGACAGGGGTGGAAAGCATGAGTCAAGCAGGGCATCTACGCCACCGTCACTTCTTCGCTTCTCAGCCGCTGCCGCAGGCCCCAAAAGTCTGCTGCCGCCTTTACCGTCGCTGCCACCCGCGCTCGCGCTGCTGCACCCGCTGCTCACACGATTGGGCGCGTGGCCTGTGCAGCACGTCGGCGCGAAGCTCGACGATGCCGCCCCCACCGCGGCTTGTGGTGGCACTTCATGCAAAGACGGCGGCGGCGGTGGATACAATGGGGTAGGCACTGCAGCCGTCGACTGCTTGCGCAGATAGTACGCTTTGATAAGCTGGAGAAGCTCACCGTCAAACTCATCCATTAACGGCGGCATATATGAGCCATCCTCCGTCCCTGAGGCTGGCGGTGGCGCTGCTGCCGCGGACCAGCGCCGTAGAGACGTCGGCGGCGCTTGGACATCGACGGGGACGATGGAAGTAGACTTCTTTGCCACTCCTTGGCTCACCTCTGCGTCTCCATCATCGCGGGCGCCGTGCTCGCCACCGCCTTTGCCGTTGCCACTGTCACCACTGCAGTCTTGCCGTCGTCCGGACGAAGGTGACGACGAACACACATCGACGTTCACACCTTCCCCACAGGCTTTACGTTGATCAGATCGCGTCGCCGTTGCTTCGGCAGACGCGCATGCTGGTCCGGTGATGCCGTTGTGCTGACCCCCGTTGGTATCGCGGCCCTGCCAGCTGCCTACGATTGGCGCTGCGGCACCGTGTCCCTCAAAACCCACGCTCGCCTCGGCGTTGTCGGCGTCGTGTGGGTGCGCGATGATCTCCATCAGGTGGCGCGACGGCGCACCGGCGACACGGTGATCACCTGCCCCACTACAGATCGCATCATCAGCAACGCCCCGCTTGTTTGCTGACCCTTCCTCTTCTTGACAGTCGAGTTCATTGACTGAGGTGCCGCTACGACGAGGTTTTCTGGATGCCGACGAGGGCGACGATGCCGAGGACGACGGTGTACGCGTTGATGACAATGCGTCGACGACTCTTCGCCCAGCCGGTGGGCCCGCCGATACTGTAGCCTGTGCTGCGGAGCGGAAAAGATCGGCGGTGGCGTTGCTCCAGACGATGTCGGTCACAGGGCTCTGGTACAGGAGCGCCGAGGTGCCGCAGTACAGGTCCAGCTCATCCACCACGATATCCTCCTCGTTTTCTTCGACATCCGCCTCTTCGGAGGCGTGCCTCTCAAGTGGCGAGCCGTCGCCGCCAGCGCTGCTGCCGGTGCTGCCGCTGTGGCGCGTATACGGCGGCTCTGACGGCCTGGCGATGCGACTGCTGTTACTACATTTCTGTTTCTCTTCGCCTCTCCGTACACGCGGAGTCGCCCTCACTTTGTGCGCTGCTGCCACCTTTATCGGTCCGCCCGCCTCCATAGGAACGACGGAAGTGATGACGGTGGCCATTGGCGGTGCGGCAGCTGCCCTTGGCGGAGATGATGATGATGAAGCGGTGCTACAGTCCGCCGTGGTGGGGGGCGTTGCGGGCCGCATAGCGATGGAGGGGAGAGGGGGGACGCGACGTCGGATGGGCCCAGTCGTGCACGCGGGTTGCGATCACAGCGACAAGATCTGCCTTCGCTCGTTCGCTTCCTCTACGCTGGTTTGCTTCCTCTTCACTCGCAGGAGGAGATGCCGGCGTACACGTTGATGCGCGGGGCTCTGAATCGAAGTGAGTGTCGAGAGTTCTTTCATTCTTCGCTTTTTCGTGTGTTGCGTTGGAGTGCGAAGTTCCTCCAAAGATGGCGGCGTGTGTGTGTGCGTGTGTGTCTCGACAGTTGGTGGGGAGGGGAGGGGGAAGGTAGGAAGGAAGGGATGGAGGAACGGGAGGAGAGAGAGAGAGCGGATGTGGAAGTGCAGACGCACTCGTGAGTTCTGTCTGTTCTGCGAGTGAAGGAGGGTGTGCGAGGGGAGGGGGTGCGGAAAGGGGGATGTCGTACGGCGGACTTACAGTGGTACCTTCACCACCCACTCACCCCCCTGAAAGGAGGCCGGCGAAGGAGAGAGAGAGAGAGGGCTGCGATGCAATCGCGCAAACATGCCACGTGAGAGAAGAGGTGCCCCGCTCGTGGACACACTCACTGTCCCTCTTTTCCCCCTTCTCTCGTCCTGTGTTGCATCGTTGAATCCGCTCATCCGCGGTCTCTCCCTTCCCTCCCTCCCTCCCTCCCATTCTGAAAGAAGGGCCCGCAGCTTGTGCCACGTCTCGTGAGCGCTGCGTTTCTGTAGTACCGCCGTCGCCTCCACTGCGGTTACCTCGACTGACTGCTGAAAACAACACTTCTTTTCTTGACCCCTTTTCCTATTCCCTTCCACAGAGGAGCTCCCCCACTCCACCCGACCTCGCCATCAGGGGCCCATCGCGTGGCGTGCGAGGCAGCCGTAAGACACACACACACACACACACACACACGCACCCTTTTTGATGTACGCAAGTGTCACTGGTGTCTCCTGCTCATGCGCATGACAGCATGGGCGTTTTCACCGGGGCGTTGTGGGATGACACAGTCATGGCACCCAGCCAGCGCTTCCCGTTCCGGCCCAGCAGGAAGGCGAGGATGTTGACGACGCCGTTGCCTTCTGCATATATACACCGACCGCGACCCGCCGCCGCCGCTGCTGCTCTCCCGGTGGTCATGTAGCGGGCCTTGGATGGACACACGGCCGCGTAGTAGCGTTCCTCGTCGTCGTCGATGGGCACAACGCGCTGGGCATTTTGTGCGTCCCTGGGGAAGATCGACACCAGCTCGCCATCACTGCCCTGTCCGAGCGGGTTTGCCAGCTCCATGCGTGTGGCGCCGCGCCAGACACCGATCCACTGGCGTACGGCAGCATAGCCAATCAAGAGGGCGGAGATGGCACTGCAGTGCAGCACCCACACGCCGAGCGTCGAGGCACGCGTTGGCCAGAGGTAGTAGCGGAAGAGAAAGAGACTGCGGTGCGCGTAGCTGACAAGCCTGAACGGCTTGTGCTCGGCGGCGGTGAACGCGGCTACTGAGTTGAGGTAGTCCATCGTAATCTTGTCTAGGACGGCGTACTGGCGGCACGGTAGCCCGTGCAGCAGGACTTCCATCGCTGTGTTTACCCAGGCGAAGCTCAAGACAGGCGCCGCGGCAGCCAACACGGACGGCGCCACTGACTGTGAGTTTGCGCTGCTCCACGTGGTCATCGACATTGCCCCCATCGCAGCAGCCGTAGGCGTTGATGACGTGGACGATTTAGAGCGGCGCATCGCTGTGGCCATCGCCTCGGTGGTCTGAAAGGCAAAGAAGGCGTCATGGTACCACGGCATGCGGTCAGGACAGCGCAGCAGCACCGTCGTTTGCTGAATTCCCCACACCATTACCAGCAGCTCAAACAGCGCAAAGCACGTCAACGAGAGCACGAACAGGAGGTGGTTCGAGCGTCCGATCGGGGTGTCCAGTAGACTCGAGTGGCTGTCGTAGCCCCGCACGATGACGTCGCGCTCACGACAGTAGAAGGCGCGCAGCGGTATTTGCATGTGGCGCTCCTGGAAGAAGAAGCGTGGATGCAGCCAGCGGTACTGCCGCGACGCGAGGATGCGCCAGATCGGAGACGTGCGCAGCGTGCCCTCCTCCGACGCACGCATTATCGACCGGCCGGCGAGCAGCTTGCACAGCACCGCGCATGCCACAGAGATGAGCAGGAGCAGCGTGAGCACCCAACGCACGAGGCTGTTCGACTGCGCCATGTACGCCTGCTCGGCAGCCACGAAGGCTGGAGTGGCGGCGACGTTGTCATCCTGGAGCTGGTCCAGCGGGCTCGACCGGAACGTGAGGAGGCGGACGAGAGAAAGACCAAAATAGTGGATAAGGGGCTGCCGCTCTGTACCGACGGCGGCGTCACGGCCGGAGAGGGAGAAGAGCGGCACCAGCTGCAGGCTGTTCCACGCCCACACCTGAATGACTGGGAGGGTGAGCCAGATGAACAAGTTTATCGGGTCGCGCAAGCGGAAGCGCCACGTGCCGCGCACCGCCTCTGCAATGCTCCTCGGAATGCCGATGCGCTTGATCATGGAGGGCGGCGGCCCGCTGCGGCTGCTCTGCGTCGGACGGGGCACCATCATGGACCACAGAACGTTCTTGAAGAAGAGTGCCCCAAACGGCAAGTAGCTCGCAGTGGGTGGCAGCACCGTCATCACAAGGAGGCTGAGAGCCAGGTACACAGGGCCGGCGATGGCCATCATGGCGAAGGTGGTGTTCGTGCGGATCATGCGTAGTGTGCCGGCGGCGCGGCAGTCCCGCACGCACACGTACCGACCGCTGCTGGCGCTGTTTCTGTTGGTTTCTGCGGACACCGCCAGCAGCGCTGCTTTCGCCGAGTCCGCCAACTCACTGAGGTTGTGGTCAGAGAGTGCGTTATCGGAGGTGGACGTAGTCGTGGTAGCTGTCAGACTCGACACGGGGTACGAGTTCAGCACATAGACAGCCTCGAGATGATTGCGGACGCGGGCGTGCTGCAGTGCCGTCCAGCCGTCGCTGTCTGCGATGTGACGGTTGGCGCCGCGGCTGAGCAGCAGCTCCATCACCTCAGAGAAGCCCTCGCGCGCGGCCCACACCAGCGGTGTGCGGCCATGACTGTCCTGCGTATCCACGTCATAGCTCCAATGGTCTAACAGGTACTGACACGTCGCAGGAGAGTTGCGGTAGGCGGCCCAGTGCATGAGCGTGTGCCCCTCCACATCGCGCTGCAGGGGGTTCAGCAGGTAGTACAGCTTCTTCGTGCGCGGGTTCACACACGTGGCGGCGTGCGCCTGCTGCTCCGCGGACGGCTTGTAGAACACGAGACCGTGATCGCTGGTCTGCAGGAGATGGCCTTCGCGCGCCGCGTCCTCGGTGAGCATGAGCAGCAGCGCAAGGTGGCCGCTCTGCACGGCCGTGAAGGCGGCGTCGAAGCCCTGCCGATCGCAGTGACTCGGGTCGGCACCGTGGTCAAGAAGGTAACGAACGACGTCGGTGTGCCCGCCGGTGATGGCCCACTGGAGTGCCGTGTGGCCGAGCGCGTTGACGGCCTCCAGCGGCGCGTCGTGGTCTACGAGGAACCGAACAATCGGCAGGTGTCCCTTGAAGGCGGCCCACATGAGGGCGGAGGCGCTGTTGCCCTCGTACATCGCCCGCCGTGTGGGGATGTCGACGGTACCCTGAGACCACATCAATATGGCGGCCTGCAGGTTGCCGAAGGCGCAGGCCTCCTCAAAGCACGATGGGAACTGGCGCCGACGCACGGCTTCGTGCTCTCGAAAGAGCCGCTCCTCTGCTGTGCAGCCTCGTCGCTGCTCCGCCGCCGCTGATAAGTTACTGTGGCCCACCATATGATAAGGGAAGTCATCGGCGAGGTTGTGGAAGTTCCAGTACTCCTTGTGCGGGGTGCCAGGCAGGTACTCATCAAGCCCGATATCCTGGCTGAACATGTGCTCGATCTGCTCCAGCATGGTGTCGCCGAAAATGTGGTTGTTATTCTCTACCTTTCGTAGTTGTACTCGGCTGAGAGTCTCACCTCCCTCCCGAGTGGCAGTCTCAGCCAGTGTTCGCCGCTGCCGCTGCTGCTGCTTCTCTCTTCCTCGTTCGCCTTCAACACAGAGAGGTGTATATATATATGTGTGTGTGTGTGTATGAACACTGGTAAGGTGTGCGGGCTTGTGGTAGTGGAGGGGGGGGGCGTAGGATGATGCGCGCGCGCACCTTCCGAGCGAGCGAGCAACGGAAATGCCCAGGCAGCGAAAGGTGCAGGAAAGGGGGGTGAGAGGGGGAGGGAGAGGGAGGGAGAGAGGCAAAGTCACAGGGGAAGGCACAGGTGAGAGGTATGATGGACACGTAGAGCGAGCCAACCTCCGAAACAACCAAGCAGCCACATTGAAAGAGAGGGATGTGCGTTGGGTGGATGCGCTAGCGAGACGTGGCGCGTTGACGCGAGAGGGGGTGGGTCGGGGGGGGGGGTGCGTAGAGTGTGAGTGTGTCTTGCGTGCTCTCTCCCCCTCTCCCTGGCTCTCACTTCCGACGCAGGTGCTGTGACATACGAGCTGAAGTGTTGTACACCCACAAAATGCATATTTGCTCGGTCCTTTATTGATCTACTCGAGTTCTGCAGTGTGTGCTGCTCCTCGCCGGGGAGGGCGTGCGCGTGTGCGTGTGTGTGCCAGAGAGAGAGTGGGAAGGGAAAGCGTCGTGGGAGGGCTGAGGGACACGCAGGACGAAGACAGCGGCCTGCGGTGGTGAAGGGGGAGAAGAGAGGGGCTGTGTGGGTAGGGCGATAGGGTGGTTGAGGCTGGAAGAGACGTACCAGCTATGCCCCCCCCCGCCCTCTCCCACTCTCTTGTTGGCCACATCACAGCCCTCTTCCTCTGCACGATACGCGCGCCCCTCCTCTCGCTCTCATACACGCACGCACACACGCGCAGGCCCGCAGACGTCCAGGGGGACATACACACACAAAAAAGCTCAGCTCGTTCTGCTTTGAAGATGATCCACATGGTAAGAGGGAACGGGGGGGGGGAGAGAGAGAGAGGAAAGACGCGCGTGCGTATGTGCGGGAATGACCAGCAGCGTGGCATGGCTGCCAGGAGGAGACACCCGAAACACACAGCAACGAGTGTTCTCTGCTTGCCGAGCGACTCCCCTTGTCCTTCTGGCTGCCGCCTCTCCTCTCACAGCTGCAACTGCGTCACTGCCGCCTATCCTTCCGCCTCCTCGTCGGTCTCTGTGCTCGCAGCACCAGCCCACTGCTGCACCCCATTCGGGTCGCGAAGTCGCGTCGCGTATCGACCAGGATTGGCGCGCAGGTGCGCTGCCAGGCTCTCCAGCGCACGCCGAGTGCAATCCGCCCCCTCTTCCTCGTAACGCTTCAGTCGAGCCGCCGAGGTGAGCAGACCGGCGTACCCCGTAGTGTTACTGTCCGAGGTGGCGGCCCACGAGGAGACTGCCAGCGGTCTCACGTACCCACGCGCTTGCCGAGCATCGAGCGGCACCTTTTCCAGTGGCTCGCTGCTTATAAGTATGCGACTCTTGCCGCTCTCTGCCGGGGATGTGAAGCATGACGCGATACGCGCGAGTGACCGCAACTGCCACAGTGTCCACAGGAGAGCAGCGACCGCTGTCGCCGGGGCGTTGCGCAGCACACACAGCCCCCATAGCGTTAAGAGCAGCGCCCGGACACACCAGAAGGTCGTAGCGCGCAGGACGGCGGGTGGGACGAGCCAGTTAAGCAGGATTCCGCTTCCAACGCAGATGAGCAGAAGAGCGCCACCGCCCAGAGCGAAGAGGGCGCTGAACGTGGAAGAGGAGGGGGCGTCGTTGGCGTCTCCACTGCCCTCGGTACCGTCCCACCCATGCCCACCGCCAGCTGCGGACTCTGACAGGTACACCACTATGGAGTGGATGTTCCTCACGACATCCAGCAGGCCGTCCATCACCGCCGTTGACCCACCCAACAGAAGCGCCATGGTAATCATAGCCAGATGGAATGAGGTGCCCTGCAGGCGGCGGATCACATACCAGAGAAGCAGGAGCAGCAGCAGCAGAATGCCGCTGAGGCCTGTCACAAGGTGGTGCACGAGCAGGTTCTGTGCGACGCGTCGCTCGAGCTGCCACACTACCCAGGCCACGAATAGCAGCTGCAGCCACACCGTGTCGAGGCTGCACATTTCCTCCAATAACACAGGGAGGTTATCAGCTGCTGCGAGTGACTGAGCCGCAATGCCGGCCCCCACCACCTCCACGTCGAGCGAGGACGGTGGCAGGGCGGCAAGTGCGAGACACATTGGTGTGCTGGCCTGCAGAGACGCCTCCCACTGCACGAAAAATCTCACCCGGTCTTCCTCCGCTTCCTCTATGAGCTGCGTGTGCGTGTGCAGTGTGCGGCTGCCAAGCATCTGCTGAAGCGCGATGGGGAGAAGCGACTCGCCAAAGCTCTGGTGCGGCCCTAACTCCTCCCGCACCCGAGCCACAAATCCCCGCGCTGCTGTGACAGCAGCCGACCTCGAGACCCCGTCATTGGCGGAAATCGACCCCTCTGCTGCATCGCCGGCGCGGCTCGTGCCCGAGAGTAAGCGGCCGGCAAGGTGGGCCGCATTTCTCACCACGGACAGCATCCACAGGCGTGGCCTCAACAACGGCAGCGGGTCTGGGCGTGCGCGATGCGGCCGCCTTCTCGAGAATGCCGCCTCACCGGCCGCTGCCGCAGCTTGCTGGGCTTCTCGCGCTCGTGCCATCGCATCCTCCTGGAGCAGCAGCGAGGCTGCGTGGACGGCGGGTAGCGAACACACAAACGACGTGGCTGCCGATTGCAGGGACGAATTGGAGGCGGGGGAGGACGGCGGCAGCGGCGTGTCCGGTACGAGCTGCGCAACTGGCGGAAAGGACACCACGCGCAGGAGCGACAGCGAGCCGTGGGTCAACATCGCCATGCGGGAGAGCATCAAGCGAGGGGGCAGCATAGCGCTCTCTCTCGAGCCACTGCTGTCACCCCCATCACCCGCTGGTGCTGGTGCTGCCGTTGGTGTGGCACCGCGCCATAGTCCTATGTGGATGCGCACCACCACTCGCCGGCGCATGAAAAGCTGCACCCACGCCGTGACACTGCGCCAGGCGAATACGCGCAGATTCGCAATTACCTCCGTAGCGGCGCACTGGGCGTAATGGCCGAGTCCAGACATCTCCACGACATGTGCGGCAGCGCTGGTGATGAGCTGCACGGCGGCGCACGCTGAGTCCATAAGCGAAGCCAATGACGATGCGTCGCCTCTACTCTTGCCCGCGTGGGCGTTACTGCCGCGTGCTCCACTTCGGGCGGCGGCAGTGCTGCGGTACCCGCCTAAGGAGGTGGAGCCAGCCGCCATGCGTCCTTCGTCCGAGTAAAGAGCGTTGTAGTTGTGTATGCGCCTCGCTGTTGCAGCGTCGGCCCGCAGCAGCCCTTGCGCGCCACCGCCGGCATCGTTGGCGAGCCGCGCTCCATCAGCCGTGGTGGCGGCGGCAGCAGCGGTGCTGAGGTTCATGAAGTAGTTGGGAAATATGCTCTGCAGTGGCGCTTGGTGCGCCGGTGTGCGTGGGCCAATGTGCCAGGTAAAGATGCGCGTCGCCGCCTCTGCCGACGAGGCTCGCCGCAGGAGGTCATCTCTGCGGTCGCCGCTCAGTTGCTTGCTGATGCGCGGGAGCACGCAGTCGCCAGACAGCAGCAGCGAGGAGGACAAGGCCCGCTTGGCGTACAGCTCCTGGCACGTCGGCGGGCCGGTTGCGCGTGTTCTCCCTGCGGTGTGGTGCAGCAGCGCTGAGGCAGCTCCATTGCTCTGCGCGCGCATGCTCGACGCGCCGCTGTCACCGACGCTGCTGTCGGTGTTGTGCGCCGTCACAGTAATGTTGTCACTCGCGTGTCCGTGGTCGATGCCTTCATCGCCCGCTGATGGCGAAGTGCGAGCTGCACGGCACGCCAGCAGGCAAAGAAGGATGCAGGCGAGAATCCACGACCTCGTTCTGGCCGCCAAGGACCACCACAGCATGACAGATGATGGCGCAGATACACGGGTAGTTCGCTGCGCTCGAGGTACCATGTTGCTGCGACAAAGAAGTAGACGCAGGGGAGGGTGATGGTGGTGGTGGTGGCGGCGCGGATGCTCATGGGCGGTAAGGAGTTTCAGTGCAGCAGCAACGGTCGAGCAAAGGCGCGCACAGGGGCATAGTAGACGCTGAGAGGGAGGAGAAGCGGGTCGCAGGGAGGGCGCAGACGTTTAAGGGGGAGGGGGGGGGGTAAAGAAGCGACGAATAAGAGAGGCGCAAGCGGAGGCGCTCTGAAGTGGATGCGAGCGCGCCACTCGTATCGAGAAGTGTCCAGCGGTCTCGCCCGCTCTCTGTGCGCCTGAAAGTCCTCTTCTCGTCGAGGAGGGAGGGAGGGGGGTGGTCGATAGCGCTTCGCGCACGTCTGCGTGCCTCTCGAGAGGGTGCACGATGCAGAGAACAAACTAAACCCGCTCCAGCCAGGACTAAAGCCGTACAAACAGCGTCGCTGTGACTCTCCGTCTCCTCCCCCTCGCCACTGCTGCTGTGGTTACGGGAGGAGGGGAGGGAGGGAGGAGGGGTTGTGCGTGTGTGGATTGAGGAGTTCTGTTGGAGGTTGTAGGTAGGCGGGTGAGTGGAGTGGCAGGGCAGGGGGAGGGGCGGCGGCTGTAGGGTTGCATGGCATTGTTGCTGTCGCTGCTCCGCAGCATACTGCGAGGGCGAAGAGGAGATGAGCGTAAGGCAACACGCGCATGCTCTCGTCCCTGTGCGTGCGTGTGTGCCGCTCTCTTTTGCCTTGTTGGTGCATGGATGCGTTTTCTCTTTTTCTTGAGCGGAGGGGTGCGCTGATGACAACGAGGCTGAGGTGAGCGACGAGAGGAGGCGAGATGGGTAATGGCGTGGGGCTCTTGATGAAGGTGAACAAGAGAGAGAGAGTAGACGACATAGCGTGAAAGGTGCGGCGTGTACATCCTGTTGGCGGCGGTGAGGAGAAACAGGGTGTTCAGCTACAGCGTAATCAGCCACATCCACATCTCTGTAGAGTATAACAATCGTTCAGGAAAAGCACCACCACCACCACAGCAGCGAGCACGAGCGGCGGCGTGTGTGTGTGTGTGTGTGGCAGTCAATCACAAAAGGAGCAACAGTCACATGGTCTGAGCTACGGGCATCAAGCGATGCGCAGGCAGAGAGAGAGAGACCGACGTGCACTATCGACTCCCTCCCTCCCTCCCTCCGTCTCTCTCACACACCTACGCACGCTCCCACAAATCTCTCGTCCTTGTCCGCTTCTCCCTTGTGCCGCTTTGGCTTCGGTTCGGTGAAGTTGAGCAAATGAAGCGAAACAGAGACGACTATGGGCTAGGGAGGACGTGGTGGGGTAGTGCGAGGGTGCCGCCGCACTCCCCACCCCTTCCCCCTTTTTTCCGCCTCATCTTACACCAGCCCACGCTGCCCGGGGGGCAGGGCAGGGAGGGAGGGAGGGAGGGAGGAAGAGGGGGGGGGCGGCTCAGCCATGCCTGCGGTGTGACGGTGTCTTCTGCCCCTGCCTCAGCGCCGCTGTCCGTCGCGGTGAGGCACGCGTTTACGAGTTGCACCCAAAAGTAAAAATGATGCGCACCACCTCGGGCTTCGCCTCGGCATGTTGTGCAACGGACACGCGCAGACGTCGTTAGACGACCCCTTCCTGCTCGGCCACCGCGGCGGCGGCGGCGGCGCAACAACGACGGTCATGCAGCACTGCACGCAGCGGGACGGGTGAGTAACAACGTAGGGAAGTCGCTCAGCGTCCCGGCGTGCACTAGCAGACAAGTTTTGCTTGAGCGCAATACGTAGCGGCGCAGACGTTGCCGCGCCATGGGTAAACCACGAGGTGGGTGCGGCTGCTGCCGTGGAGGCGGCCGGCGAAGGCGACGGTGACACGCCAGTTTTCTCAGCTACACAGCACTCGTCCTCTTAGTAGTAGTGGTAAGAGTCGCTGTCAAGGACAAGGCCTATCGCTTTATTCCAGTGGAGCTGGCGAAGACGTGGCGCCAGCGAACGTCGTTGTCGACGCCGCTAAGGTAACGCCGCCTGGCGCTCCGGTGATAGTAGCGGCAGAACGAGCAGACATGAGCGGCACGGTCGCACGAGCGTCTTGAGCGTGTCACGGGTGTAGTCGCTCATCACATGGTCCGGCGACAGCAATGTGCCGTCCATATCGGTGATGACATAGCGAAACGGAGGTGGCATTGCGCTACCCACCCAAGAAGAATGATGAGAGGAGGAGACAGTGATCGTGACTTGAGTCAGCTATCCCCTGTCTGTCACTGAGTGGAGGAGGTTGTGCCTGCACAGTTTAGGTAAACGTACGCGCTTCGATTCGTTTGGCAGAGGGGAGGGGGGGGTTTCGAGAACCACCAACACAACGTTCAACTGGAATCGATGTCTCCGGAAGGGGGGTTGCGAGAGGTACGCGGAGGGAGAAAGAGAAAAACGAATCACAACGAGAGAGAGAGGAGAGAGCAGCAATAAGCAAGTGAAAATTTGATGGGATTTTTTACTCCTAGGGGGGCCCCTCCCCTCCCCTTCCCTCCCCCCACACATGCTTGTTTTGCGGCGGAACTCTATGGGTGACCTTGTACGTGGCAAATGCACGAACGTGCAAGTGGGCGAGGACCGCGGTGCTTCGGATACATGCACTCTGGTGAGAAAAGCCGCGAGATACGGCAACCAGCAGCAGTACAGGGGTGCAGGATGCTGTGCGGATTGTTTCGGTGCACCTCACCACCAGCGCCACCCCCCCCCCCTCATTCGGCTTGGGAAAAAGGGAGGGTCTATTCCAAGTGGAATATCTCGCGCAGTTTGCGGGCGACGGCGTCCTCGGCATTTGTCTGAATTACCTCCAGGTTGGGGCATCGCTGCCGAAGCTTTGGGTTGCAGTTGCCCATGATGAAGCTGCGACCCGCGCTACTCAACATCGTGGCATCATTGAGGTTATCACCGAACGCAACTGTGGCCTTAAGGCGCTGCTCTGGCGTCACTGTCGACCTCGTCTCATGTGGTAAGGGCGCCATCTGCTCGTAGAGACGCTCCAGAGCCCATGCCTTGGTCACATCTTTGGCGGTAATATCGAGGTTGTAGGAGGCTGAGAAGGTCACTGTCAAATCGCTGCCGTAGCGCTGCTGAAGCGTCTGCTCGAGCTTCTCCAGTAGGGAGAGATCCCAGCTCGAGAAGAAGACTTTGTGGACATGCTTAAGGCACCCGCTGAGGGCTGAAGGGGAGCCGACCAGTGTGTCCGTGTCGATGCCGCTCTTATCGACACTGTCGGGGATGAACTCTAGCACCTGATACCGATATCCCGATTCCTTGTGGAACTCCAGCATCTCTTCCCAGTTCCTGCGGTAGAACCAGTGGTCTCCTTGGATGATGCCGGTGTTGATGCGCGTCTCGCTGGCTGGAAGCAGGTGATAAATCTCACGGAC
The DNA here is from genome assembly GCF_000002845.2 of Leishmania braziliensis MHOM/BR/75/M2904. Classification (NCBI taxonomy): domain Eukaryota; phylum Euglenozoa; class Kinetoplastea; order Trypanosomatida; family Trypanosomatidae; genus Leishmania; species Leishmania braziliensis. Next base: position 495,928 of record NC_009320.2, on the reverse strand, counting down.
GACGACCGGGTCGAGGGCGTGCTCGAGCACTAGCTCGCCCGTCTCGGCGTTGTGTACGACCGCACCGTTAGAAGTGATGATGTAGATGGGGGTGCGTGCCCCCGTTGTGGTCGGTACCGGGTGCAGCTGCTGGCGACGCTCCCGAAAAAAACGCTGCATGTTCTGGTTGACGATGGCCACGTCAGCATAGACGCGGCCAGTAGCGAAGATGAAGGCTACATTTCGATCTTGCGTAAGTCGGCGTAGCGTTTCTGCTGTGTACTCGCTGAGTGTGTGGTGCGGCGAGAGAATGGTACCGTCCATGTCAGAGGCAACAAAGCGAAACGGCACGCTGCTTGCAACGGCAGCGCCACCCATCGCTGGTGCAGAGGAGGTGGTTCTAAGCCTGAGAGTGTTGAGCATGTGGCACAGAGAACCTGAGAGATGGTGGGGGGGGGGTCTGTGCTTGTAGGCTGGAGAGTGAGCGCGGGCAAAGAGAGAGAGAGAAAGAAAGATGTCGTAGAGGAGAGCGCATGCTTTTCTGTAGCCTCTGTAGCACACCGATGCAGTTTAATAGCGGCAGTACAGTTGCCGTCCGACACCAGCGCGCACGCACCCATGCAGCACCAGCAGAGAGAAACTCCGTCCAGCACTTCTCGCAGTACGCCTCCGCCCCCTCCTCCCTTCCCACCTTTCTCGGTCTTCGGCAAGTGGCTACAGCAGGACGGTCTTCACCAGCATCTTTTGCCACGTTGACCTTCACTCTTGGCACGACCATCTGCACGTGCGCCTCCTTTCCGAGTGTGTGTGTGGGGGGGGGGGGGGGGGAGGGTGTAGGAAGCCAACCTATTGCAGCGCCTCTCCTGCGCGTTTTCCACGACGCAGCCGGCGCCGGTCATCACGAGCATCTGCCCGTCATTCTCGCCATCGCCAAAGCTAATGCACGCCTTCAGCGACTCCTTCCCGCTGCGTGGGTTGCCAGGAAAGATGCACCCCTTTAGTTCCTGCGGCAGTGCCATTCCCTTGCTCACGCCAATGGTTATCGCCTCCATGCAGTTCAGTCGCAGCTTTCCTCGTGCTTTGACGTGCTATGACAGTTTGCCGTCACTCGATGATAGGTCGATGAGGGAAGGGGAGGGGGTGACTGAGCCAAGGCGCGATAAGCCTGCCTACAGCATCAGGCGCTTTTTCTTTTGCAATGACATGGCCAAGCGCTCGTGAGCTGGGGCTGCAGCTGAGCCTCTTTGCTATTGTGTTTCCCTTCAGAATGGCGTAGATGCGACCCTGTACTTAGAAACGACGCCAACCCTCATCCGCCCCGCTCACCCTTCTCCATTAGGAGGATGACACGAGTGAGGAAAGGGACGTGGAAAGGATTGGGGGGGGGAGGAAGAAGACAAGGTTGACGATGACATACAACGTATGCCATGTATATCACCACTGCTCTTGTCTAGTTTGAATGGCCAGCAGAAGGGATGCAACAGAGAAAGTGGAGGGAAAATAATGAGACATCGCGGCCACGAAAGGAGCGGAGGAGACGAGAGAGAGGAACACCCATCAACTATCGGACACACCCACACCCACGCATACACACAGGAGGTCCCCGCAGTTCGATGGGGGAATCACTGGAGACACAACCCCAGAATGAGTAAGAGCAAAAGTGTCCGGGGTAAAGCGGCTCGCAGCCAGTACGAGATGAGAGAAAACGAGGAAGCGAGAAGGAACGGTGTGTCTGTATACGCAGGACTGCGAAAGCGCAAGAGAAAGAAGAATAAAAGAAAGTGGCTGAGTTGGTGAGGGCGCAGAGATGATATACATGAATTGTCTCTTCACCACTGCACCTCTCTTAACCATCGTCGTCTGCCACCAGAAGGACTGTGCGTGTCTGACGGAGTGGGGTGGGGGGGGGGTGGGGAGGCGTGTAGCACAGAAAGCAACACAGGTCATTTCGTAGCCAGCAGAAATCGAAGGGAGACAATACTGTCGGAAGAAAATGTACCTGCGCGAAGCCTTCCCATGGGAGACAGTAAAAGAGAGAGGTCACCGAAACGACCTACATGTGAAAGTAGTAGCAGTTTACATGAGCACAAGGCGAACAAGGGTTGGGTGATGTGTGTGTGTGTGTGTGTGTATGTAGGGAAGGGGGGAGGGAGGCACGAGGGTTGTAGAAGCCCCCCCAAATAAAGATGCGTTAAAACAATGAATCCGGTGTGCACACGACGAAGATGCCTGCATCGGCGGACCACGCATCGTCTCCATCCACTCTGCGTTGTGAGCACCTTCTACCTCATGTTGCTCTCCTCCTGTGTCTGCTTCCTTTCACACGAGGTGAACGAGGACCTGCGTGTCGAAGGTCTCCGGAGCCGTCCACCGCCCCCCGCGCCTGCGGCGGAGCCTTCGACGGAGCGACAGGGTTTTGTCGCAGACGCTGTAGAGGGGCCATCTCGTAGTTTGCCAGCATCATATCCGCACCCCTGGCGATCGAGGACACGTTGCAGCAGCTGCGTGGCCAAGAGGCTCTGCTGACTGTCAGTGCCACCGTACTAGCCGAATCCTACCTCGCCGTGGCGTTCTCGCGCACACCGCACCGCTTGAGAGCGGCCCGCACAACGTCGCTCCACTTACAAAACCCGTGACACGCATGCACACACACCCAGACGAGAAAAAACATTGGGTACGGCACCCAACATTCAGCCAGCGGCGGTGCCTGACTCAGTGTTGCAGATGACGCACGAGTCGAGGCGCCAGTGTTGCTGCGGCCATTGATTGTTGGCGTGAAGTCCAATGCAACGGTCCTGTTTGTAGGTTGCTTCCCACAGCAGATCTCCCTATATCTCCGATGTGTGCAGCGCGAGCTCCTCCGTCCCTGTCGGCAGGGTGCTCGAGCCCGCCTTCAGGCGCCGCCGCCACGTCGCTGAGGATGGGCCGCTGAGACTCCTTCTCCTCAACCTCCTCACTCCTCGTCTGTCTGTGCAGCGTTGACGTGGCTCGCCTTGCTGTTCTGGCCTCCGCTTGACTTGCCTACAGCGCGCCTCTGTGAGGTGCCTCGGTGTGAGAGCTGTGCCGTCCACGAACTTGAGGAGGTCACCATCGCGGGCAGCAGTGAGCTGACCGCCTCTCTCGACGAAAAAGTGGCTGTGCTGCACGGATGCCACGCCTAGATTTGCCAGCGGAACAGGGGAGGGCAAAACGCTGAGCCGCGGTAGCGACGAGGGCTTTCTACTCATCTGCCTCACCGAGCAGCATCGGCGGTACGCATGCCTTCAAGCTCCTGTGCAGCTCTTCGTCGATGCGCGTCTTCACCCTGTCACTTATTTCAGTGCCGTCAGTGTTCACCACACGCAGGTGAGGCTGTCGCTGGACGAGGCGCACGAGACGCCAGCCGGTGCGGTCGCTGAGCTTGTTGAACGACACATCTATTGTGTGTAGGGCCGCACCAACGCCGTGGTCTTCCACGCCAAAGATGAGCGCGTCCAGTAGCGCATTCACACCCGTCATGAAGCCAGACTTGCTCCTCAGCCCTGCGTTGGAGAGGTCGATATACTCGAGCCCGGTGCAGTAGGGCAACAACACCGTGAGCGCCTGGCACGCCTTGGCCGGGACGTACGTGTCTCGCAGGACGAGCATGCGTAGCTCATCTGCTGCACCTTGGCCAGCCTCACTGGGAAGCTGGCGCAGAAGACAGTCGAGTGGACACCGCATACCAAGGCTGGAACAGCGGGACGTATAGAGGGTGCGTAGGCTGTAGCGGTCCGCCAGTGACTCACCGACACCGGAGGGAGACGGGGCATCGCTGAAAAAAAGTCGATTTGGCTCCATGCAGAGTGCCGGCGGGGGCTCGGCCTCAACACTGCTGCCAGCCTGCGGCTCCAATTTTGGGGGCTCCACAGGTGGCACATCATCGCATACGATTAGTCGCGCAGGTTTTCCTTGTGTCGCACTGGAGGGGTGCTGCTGTCCGCTGCCGTCGCGACCAAAGGCTGACTTTCGTATGGGTGGCAGGAGCGCGGTGTGAAAGAACCAGGCTCTGTCGTCAATGTATCGGGGCGACGTGGCCGCAGATGACGCCGAGGTAACGCGAACGCTAACGGAAGGGAAATCTGACGCGGACTTGATGGACGAAGCGTGCCTCTTGTGTGATGTTGTGGGTGCTGGTAGCGACCCCGCCCGCTCAGAGAACAGCTGCCGGTGCTCAGTCATGACCCATTGGGAGCTGCTGCTAGGAGAAATATATGTATATAGCGTGGGCGTAGAGAACCAGGATGCAACTAGCGCACACACACTTACACAGGAAGGGTCAAGACGGGGCAGCGATGTTGTGAGCTGATTGGTTACGTCCAAGGACGGTGCTCTCCAACTCTAGCGAGCCTTGAGGGAGGGAAAGAAGGAGGATGAATGCGAGAGAAGGAAGTGTAGAACGAGTCGTCGTGGAACACCGTGTGCTTCATACGTGACGAAAAGGCACGTTGGCGATGCGTGAACGGATGGATATCGTATCCCTCACGAGTGCTGCGCTCTGCGGGGTTGCCCATCCTACGCAGGGAGGGGCACGAAATCGGAGAAGGGTGCGCTGGAACACTCAAGGTGAAGGCGAGGAAATGGAGAGAGAGGGAAGGTTGCACACACGCACGTCCATCGCTTTCTACAGGTAGTCGATGCAGAAAACTGGCGCCGACACGCTGTGACAAGTTATGAGCCTTCATGGTTGCTTTGAGCTGAGTAGCTGGTAAACAATATCTCTGTAACGCGCTAACACCTCTGCGTTCATCTCTCTCATCACCCGCCACCCTCTCTACCAGAACCTGCTCATCACTGCGGCCAGACTGTGCATCTCTAGGCCTCTTCACAGGGATGCACGGCCGACGCTTCGCATTGCAAGACAACGTCACCCAACCCATCATAACATGTACAACGCCATCGCAGATAACTACGGCGAGTTGAGCAAGCGGAAGAAAACGAGATAAAGCATGTCTGTGATACTCACTTCTGATGAGGAGTCGATAACGTATTGCCACGTCCTTCTCTTCTTCCCGTATTGCACCGCAAAAGGGAGGGGCTCGTGTGCACAGTCAAGGGGAGGCATCCGCGTAGTGGTATGCTTAGTGCTGGATGTGTGTGCGTGGATGGGTGGGTGGGGAGGAGGTGATGAGGCGGAGAGTAATGGTGGCTCTCCGCACCCCCTTTTCGCTGCCTCTCTTGTTCCTGATGCAGTGTAGTACGTGTGGGGCTCAACTGTCCCATTCCCCACCGCCTGCCTACAGAGTGACTTGGGAGAACATGTTGTAGTGGTCCATGAACGTGTACGACGACGTCGACCACGCCGTCACGGTCTCCTCGCTCACGCCGCAGAAGAGGAGGATGGCTGAAAGGTTCTGCGAAAAGTATTCGCGCCGCATCCACGCTGGGATTGGCGGTGCCTCAGTGGCGCCGGCAGCTTTGGCGCTCTCAGCCTGCACAAAGGCCGGATGCATAAAGCGGTCCGCCCATGTGAAGCTGCCCTTTGTGTAGCTCGCCTCGCGCGTCTCCTGGTCGAGGAACAGAAAGCGCGACAGTATCGAGCTCTTCGGGGCGCTGTCGGTGTTTCTGTCCAGCTCCGCCTCATGTTCAGAGGCAAAAGCCCAGCAGAGGTTGCCCAGGCACATCGCCAGAAAGACGTACATGCCGAGCCGCACGTTGCGCGTGAAGCCCTGCGCGCAGGACCAGCTGTCGTATATGTTGACGTCGTCTACAATCGAATGCAGGCGATACATACACAAAATGATTCCAATGTAGTACGGCAGGGACTGTGACGCCAGAAAGCCACTGATGAGCATGCCCCCTCCGATGGGCGCCACCATGGCACTCAGAATGTACTTGCGATCCCCGATCCAGATGGCAGTGCTCTTGATACCGCACTTGAGGTCGTCACGGCGGTCCTGGTAGGCGTAGATAGTATCGTACAAGATGGTCCAAATCACTGCGGCGCAATAGATGGGCACACACACGGCCATGTCGACTCGTCCCAGCACTGCTGCATAGCCAACAAAGATGCCCCAGTTAAAACAGAGGCCTAAGAACAACTGCGGGGCGTGGGTGATGCGTTTCATTAAGGGGTACAGGATCCATAAGGGCGTGACGGCCACGGAGGCTAGCAGGGCTGCCGGCGAGAGGTTGAGCGCAATCACGCCGGCCGCAATGAGGTGCGAAAGGAGGATTGCCGAGGCCTCTGTCATGGATACAGCGCCACAGGCTAGCGGGCGCTGCGCGGTGCGCTCGACCATGCGATCAAACTTGCGGTCCCACATGTCATTCACAATGCACCCTACGCTACGCATGAGGTAGGCGCCGACCAAGAACTGAACGGCCAGGTGAAACGGAATGAATGGGGCACAGAGCACCACTGGGTCTGCGCCTTCCCACACAAGCGCGCGTGTTACGGCCAGAGAGGAGCCCCAGTAGCAAGGGATGAGAAGGAGCTGCCAGCCAACCGGTCGGTCAAAGCGAACAAGGTTACCGTAGAGCTGCAGCTTACGCACGACAAACTGGAAGTGCTTTGGGAGCTTCTCCACTTTGACGGTGTTGTCGTCAAGCCTCCAGCTGCGCTCTTCCTTTGCTGAGATCGTCCCCGAGCGGGACGCGGCTGGGTCGGCAAGGACGGCGTCAGGAAAGTGTGCCGTGGCAGCGCTGATCGAAGCCTTGGTCCACGAGCGGGTCACCTTGGGGTACAATGGCGTCCGTCGAAACATATTAAACGTGAGAAGAGGAGAAGATCTGGGGGCGAGCTGGAGGCGACGCGCGCTGTACGGAAGCGTGTGTAGGGAGGGGGGAGGGGAGGGGAGAGGCGCGACCGCCCAGAGGGTGTGGTGAACGCAAAGATGACGGGGCGGGGAAGGGGTAACCTCCGCGGTGTCCGAGCGTAGATGACGGCGACAGAGGGGGCACTACGGAGAGAGCACAACACTACGTTGACTTGGGGAGACGCAGCTGAGAGGGAGGGGAGGATGGGCACCTCCAGCAGTTGATTGCGGCATCGCACATGTCGCCTCCCCCCTTTTCGGTTTCTTTTCCTTGTGTCTCCCTCCTATGAGGGTCACGCAGGGACGGGGAGGCAAAGCAACATGCGAGCGAGCAGCTGGACATGAAGTGAGTTGGCAGCAAAAGGCACGATAGAATTCTCTGCTTTTCCAACTCGTTCCATCACTGCACGTTTTGGGATGAGTTTCTCTCGAGAAGGTGGGCAGGAGAGCATATCATACTTGCACAGCGCCTGTGTGGCGTGCATTTTTAGTTGTGCTTGACGGGGTGAGGTACACGTCTGTGGTCGCGTTGGGAGCCACGCCATGCAAGCACGAGTCGTGCATCCTTTCGAACCCAAACAACAACATATGGGAAGGTGCAAAGCGGTCAGTGACGCGGTAGAAGTTTGAGAGGAAGCGCGCGGAGGGGGAGGGGAGGGCAAACTTTGCTGGCACACCCGCACATGCAAAGGTATCCACAGTTAACTTACGGTGGTTAAACGTGAAATAGAAAATAACAGCAACCGCGGGCACAAACACACCAAACAGAGGCTTGCCATCCACGCGTGAGGCCTCGGGCCCCACCCACTTTCTGCCTTTTTCATCTCCCCCTTTTTCGCTGTTGAGCGTCAGCCACCAAAATAGTCACGCGATATCATCTGTGCTGCGCAGCGGTGCTGGGCAAGGGGTGGCCGACAGTTGGGATGGGGGAGAGGTTTGTATCGCGTGGTGTCGCTTGTTGATATGGGTAGGTCGTTTCAACGCTTCTTCTTCGACCGCTTCGAAGGTAGCGTAGAGACGACCTCGTCGAGGTCCTCATCATTATCGTTGTCGTCACTGCTATCAATGCCATGATAGGTGGGCTTTCCACGTGTGCGTTTGCGAGCCGCACTAGGACCGCCAAAGAAATCATCTTCTGCATCCCCGCTGCCGTCGTCGCTGTAAAGCTCGCCACGGGCCGCCTTGAGAAGACGGCTGAGGGAGCCGGTGCTCTCGGCTTCGCTGCCGTTCACGTCCTCGTCATCGTATTCGCCACTACCATGACCCGCCTCGTCGTCCGAGTTGGCCGGGCGAGGCCCGCCGTTGGCTGTCTTGACGCCGCTCTCGTCAATGGTTGACTTGCGCGATACGCGGCCTTGCCTTTGCAGGCGCCGTAGCCGCCGCATCTTCTTGGCACGTTCGAGGTCGCCCACCTTGCTGGCTTGCACGCGTGTCTGCAGCTCTGTCATGAAGTTGGTGTCTTCAGCATCGTCGTCGCTGCTATCACCGTCAACGAGGTCTTCCTTACGGTGCCGCATAACTGCACCCCTGAGTAAATTAGTCACGGTGGTGACACCTTCCTCGTCCGCCTCATCGTCACTGAGTGACGAGTGTGTAGCATTGTCTTTCGCCTTTCTCCCGTGGTCATTCTTTGTGGGGTCACCCTCTTCATCTGACTCGCTGTCATCATCGCGGAAGATGATGCGCTGATTGAGCCGCAAGTCGCGCACGCGAATATCGGCATTCTCAATGAGCCTTCGACGCTTGTTCTTGGAGAGGCCTGCGAGTCGCTCCTCCACTGTCAAGTGCAATGGGTTCGGTTCCGCTACGACAGTGCCAGCCTTGACGGAGGCGGATGCGTCACTACGGGAGAGGCCAGCGGGTGCCTTCTTCTTCACAAGGAAGTCGTCGTCGTCACTGCCTGCGTCACCCGAATGGCCGTCGCTCTCCTTCGAGCCATCGCCGTGCAAGGCACCCTTCTTGTGGGCGAACCGCTGCTTCTGCTCCATGACGCGGTACATGTCTGTCGCTTGTAGGTGCTTCTCTTTCCGCGTCAGGGTGCTGCCGGCTTTGTCACCGCCGCCAGCACCGCGCTGCGTGATGAAGTTGACGACGTCCCATGGCAAATTCTTGGCACTGCGTTGCAGGTTCTGCAGCTCCGACATGTCGGGCACAACGAGCAATCCCAGCGACTTCGCAAACGCCTCCACGTCCAGGGAGGCAACCTCGAAGACGTTCTTGTTGGAGGCGAAGTAGACGGAGCGCAGGTACGCGATGAACGCCTTCTGAGCCTCGTACTTCAGACCTTGTACCACCAGAGCAACGAATATCTCCTGCGACGAGGTGAGGTAGGCAGGCTTGATGGTGATTTCGCGCAGCGGGACGTGCTTGTGGTGCAGGTAGCTCAACATCGGTGCTTCGCGCGGGGTGAGGAAGAGCAGGCTCACACCACGCGCCCCAGCCCGCGCTGTGCGACCGGCGCGATGGATGTAGGTCTGTGCGCTCTCCGGGCAGTCGTACTGCACAACCCAGTGCACGAGTGGAAAATCGAGCCCACGCGAGGCGACGTCGGTGCAGAAGAGCACAGCTGACTTGCAGCGACAAAAGGTCAGGAAAACTTCCTCTCGACGGAACTGCTTCATCTTGCTGGTAAGACACATAGAGGGGATGCGCATCTTCTTCAGGATCTTCGAGAACGCAAGGTGCATGAACTTTACCTGGTTGCAGGTGCTCACAAAGACGACGATCTTGTCGTTCGGGTGGCGCTTCAGGAACATTAGCAGTGCATCCAACTTCCTGTGAAGCTCAACAACGACAAAATTCTGACACAGCGTCATCGGCGTCGGGGCGGCCGTGATGGCCTGCGTGGAGACGTAACGTGGGTTCTTGAGCGACATCTGAGCAAGCATCTGCACATCAGTCGTCTGGGTAGCGGAGAAGAGAAGCGACTGCCGCTGTGGGGGCAAGTACTTGAGGATGCTTGTGATGGCCTCACGGAATCCCATGTCGAGCAGCCGATCTGCCTCGTCCATGCAAAAGAGCTGCATGTTGTCAAGGACGAGCTCCGCATCGTCCTGGAGGTGGTGAAGAACACGGCCGGGGGTGCCGACAATGATGCTGATGGCATGCAGCCGCTTCCGCTCCTCCCGCACGTCACGACCGCCGGTGAGGAGCGCTGCGGAGAGGACGTGCTTGTAGCCCACGAGCTGCATCACCTTGAAGATCTGAAGCGCCAGTTCGCGTGTAGGACTCAAAAGTAGTGCCCCAACACCCATGTCTGATGACCAGTGCTCGCGATAGAGCCGCTCAAGAACCGGGATCACAAAGCAGAGGGTCTTGCCGGAGCCTGTCTTGGCCGCACCGAGGACGTCGAAGCCGGCGAGGGCCAAGTGAAGCGCGCCTTTCTGAATGGGCGTGAGCGCTGTGTAATGGCCGCGTTCCAGTCCCATTTGGGTGCGCTGTGAGATGGGCAGCTCCGTGAACTTCGAGTACTGGTGCTCCGTCGACGTGTTGGCCTCACTGGACTCGGCGATGTCCTCCATGACCCGACGCATGTTGGCGCAGCGCAGCTGGAGCTGGTCAATCTCTTCGCGGCTCTCTTTGGAGCGCTCCTGGCGCTCCTGCCAGCGCTGCTGCTTTGCTCGCACCTTGGAGCGGCGCTTGTCCTCGGCATCGTCAAGCGTCACGCGCATTCTCTTCCTTTTCAGCCAGTGAAGCTTTTTTTCTTTCGGTTCGAAATGTTTTCCCAACGAGGTGGAGAGCTGAGGCGCCGCGGCGAGGGGTGGTGCGCCACCACCGAGTACAAAAGATACCACAGATGAGCACAAACGCAACGGGAGGGGGTGACGATGAGGGAGTGGGCATGAATCGATGGAGGGGAGGGGTGGTGATGGTGGTGGGGAGAGAGGCAGGAGAGCGGAGAAGTCAAGATCAGCGGAGAGGCGTGTGCAACGCTTTTCGTAGGAGTACTTTGAAAAGGGAAGTCTCTACCCCCCACAAGCGACATCGAGATCCGAGTGCTGAGCCGCACATTGCCATTTTCGTTGATCGTCACGAAGCCATGGCCTCCCCCACAACACCGTGGGGTGGATGGGAGGTGCTACATGATCCACCCCAATCGGGCGTGGCAGTCACTTGGGCATATCCGCCTGTGTGTACAACGACGCGTGTACACCACGTCTTCTTCCCACCCCCTTTTGTCCCTTCCAATTCGTCGCGCCGCCTGCTGGACTCTCGCTGTGAAACTCAAGCGCAACACGAGCACGTCAACAGCAGGGAAACAGCGGAAAGCAAAACAAAACAAAGAGAGACCGCGGGCGGCAGAGAAGCACCAAGTGGAAAAATGGATGTGGCCCTTCGTGATTCTACCCGCAGGGGCATTCACCAGTCGGGCGACCCTACTCTACATCATCAAACTCTGCTCAAGGAGACGGGGTGGGGGGGGGGGGAAGAAAAGTAAAACGGGGTCGCCAGGCCCACGCATGCACGACATACACTTCCATGAAGAACACTCGCCATCTTGCACACACCACTTGTGCGTCAACCTGTTAATAGAGCCGATAGGAGATGGTAATGAGTTCTCGCTCGGCCGCCTCCTTCGCTGCTGAGGAGGTCCTCTCATTCGACTCCCGCAGCTGATTCTTCAGCTGCAAAATGCGTGACTGGATCTGGTCCTTCCGGAATCGCGGAAGATGAACGCGGATTATATTGAGTGGTGCTTGAGTGTCTCCGTATCCCTTATCCTTGAACATCCACTTCGCCACCGTCTCGGCAAGCAGCAGGTTGTGCAGGAAGCCCTCGCTGCCGATGCTGCCGCAGGTGGGGCAGCGGTACAGACTCGGTGCTATTGCGAGGCACTCGAAGCAGGCGAGACAGAAAGAGTGACCACAGGGCCAGAGCATGACAGGGTCCTCGAAGGTCAAACCACAAACGGTGCACGTCATGGTCGTCTCGAGCAAATCGGTAATGTCGTTCAAGTCCTCTATCATGCCTTCCAGGTGGCGCAGATGACCGCGAAAGACGTCCTCGCGGCTGCCGAGTTCATGTAACCAGTGCAGTTGTTGGGCTAGATAGTCGGACTGGATGTTGTTTTGAATCCCAACGCTGCGGTACCGAGGACCTCGAGCCAGTTCCTCCTCAAAGGTATTACCCACGGAGGTATCACCGAGATCGCGTAGCTGCCGCCATGGCCAGTAGCGCTGCAGCATGTTGATTCGCTGTATATAGCCGCGAAGAACCTGCTCTGAGTTGCCCTTGATCTGGCTCTCCAGTGCCTTGATCTCCTCCAAAAGACGCGTGCGTGTGCTCTGAAATACCTCCTTCTTGAGTGCCATCATCTGCGTCATCTGGGTTGACATGAAGACCAACCTCTTGATGATGTGCTGCGTCGTTTCAATCTCGCGCATCAGTTCCTCTCTTTCCTTTTTCGCTCGGCGTAGCTGGAAGGGCAGGAGTGCGCCGCGACCGGTGTTTTCCATCCGCTTCTCCATGCGGTCGAGCTTCCGGCGCAGGACGGTGAGTGAGCTCTCGAGCTGATCCGCGAGAAGCTGCAGTCGCTTCGACTCCATTAGCTGCGCTGTGTTGGGAATGACGACGGCATCGCCGTCACTGCTTTCCTGATCCATTGCCTTTTCCATCTCTTCTGTGCGTTTCAGGAATCCCCAGCAGAGCTATATAAATACATGGGTATTTCGTATCGGTTCGTGGGCCTTGTTTGGTGGTGGAAGGCAGCCTTTCTTCCACAAAAAAGGCGTGGGTACTCCTCTCTTCACTGGGAGCATAAACTGCGTTGATTTCGTGGAGGGAATGGGGATGAAAAAGAGCGGAAGGCGAGGTAACCAGCGGGTGCGCCGGCAAGGTGCCGAAGCATGAGGAAGTCATCTAGAGAGGGTGTGCGTAAGAGACGCCTGCAAGTCTGCTGCCGCCAACGCGGTTCCTGAGGACTGTAGGGGGTGAAGCCCTATAGAGTCACAGGTGGTGCCTCGCAGAGGCTCGCAGTGGCGCTTCTCATTATACGTCCCACAAGGATACAGAGTTTAGTGCAACACACAAAACGCACAAATCTGCCTAAGCATGCCAGTGAGGGTGGGGAAGAGCGTCACCAAATCATGGTTGCGAGAAAGTAGAAAACCGAAGAGCACGAATACACGCCGCGTGGCTTTCGCACTTGCGCACAGCCACACTGCGCAGGTCTTCTCGCCCGCTCTCCCCCTTTCTCTCAGGGGTGCGTCTTGCACCCCACCAGGTAAACCACCCCCACGCCGCCCAGCTGCCCCTCCCCTTCCCCCTCCCCCCACACATCCCATCTCGCGACGGCGTCTGCAGTTCTGCTTCTCTCCGAGGCCTCACAGGTACTCTGTCTGCGGAGTCCAGCTGCCATCTAGCAAACCTATCCGGCGAGACTTGAACGAGGCACTGAGCTGCTTCTGCAGGAGGCCGTCAAAACACCTGCGGCAGTGCACGTGAATTTCCCGTGCTTCCGAAAGGTGCTGCGCTGGTGAGGCGCTGCCGCTGTGGTGACCGCCCATGAAGCCCATGGTAGTACCGGTGGGCATCGAGTGTGTGTCTTGCACGTAGGCGGCTTCAGTGGTGCTGCTCGGGACCTCAGCGCTAGTGTCAATGCGCACCTCACGCAGGTGAATAAAAACGCGAGGGAAATCGCAGTCACCGCGCCAGGAGACAATGTGCGGGTTAGCGGCTAGCTTCATGGCCGCTGCGTGGGCAGCTAGGTCCCTCTTGGAACCACTACCCGCGTCTTCAGCAGCGCCTCTCCCCCTCTCGGCAGAGTCGCTACTCTTTGGTGTAGAGGTTGCCGATGTGTGAGAGCTGGACCCGGCGGGGTTAGCGCGAAGATGCATTAACTCGCCCATCACTAGGGGGTCACCCATGACACAGGTGCCAAGCTGCTCTCTCGCGAAGCGTTCCAGCGCCGGCGGCTGCGACACTGGCGGGCTCCGAATGACGATGTGCAGCAAAGATACTGGGTGCACGCTGTAGTAGCCATTCTCCTTTACCACGTAGTGGGCCTCGGGCACGACGGCAGGTACAGTGCCAGTGTTTATGCTCACCCCGGGGCTGGGGAACAGCTGCGCCACGTCGATGGTCGTGCGATTACCCGTGCCGTGCACTGGGAGATGCCCACCAACGAGAAGATCATACTCCATCGTTGTCGTCTGAAGCGACGTTGCATAGTGGTGGGCATCCGAGACACTGATAAGCACTGGACCGGAAGCGAAGCTATCCAGATTGTAGAGGACACGCACGCGCACCTCGGCCGGCTTCAAGACGCGCTTTAGTAGGGGGTAGATGTTCTTGGACTGGAGTGCGGCCTCCACAAACGACTCGACGGAGACGTTGTGGTAGTTGTCCGCGGCCTCAGCCCGGCGCATGGGGCAGAATGGCGGCTTGTACACCCCAAACACGTGCCACCGCGTGAGCTGCTCTTCTGTTGACAGTAGCTGCAGGGCCTTGGGGTTGATGAGGAACTGGTTGCGCAGAAATCGTGTTTGGATCGCTTCGGCAGGAAGCGATGAGGCGGCCGCGGCTAGCTGCGCTGCGTGGCGGTCGAGCGTCTTTTTACTGTTCTGCTTGAGCACATCCACTAGCCGCCGGGTTGGTTGCCGAGACGTCATGATAGGCGGGCCGATGATCCGAGAAGAGACCCCTCACGCGCGGTAGACGCAGAGAAAGACAGGATTCATATGAAGGCGCAGGTGGTGGTGTTTGCCACTGCAATGAATGCGGTTGCGACGTCCTTTTCGATGGCTCGCTCACCTGATGAGAACAAACGTAAGAGAGAGAGAGAAAGGAGAGGGAAGGGAGGGGGGAGGGGAGATATGCAGGGCGTAGGAAAAGCAAGAGACTCCCAGGACATCAGGTGTTCCGTGGCAAATTGCCTCGCGCCCCCCCCTCTTCTCCCTGCGTCTCTCATGGAAGGCTCAGTCGGAAGAAACGTCACGGGGAGGCGAAGAGCTAGTCATGCATTCGGGATGTACCCCCTCCCTCTCCTGAGGGAGACGACCCTCTCTCTCTCTGTGTGCGTAGGCTCCACAAGGAGATGCGGGACGAGCACGTGCGCGCACGAGAGAGAGAGAGATAAGCGTCACAGTGAGGGAGCGTGCAGTGGTTGTTTCTTTGTCGCACAGAAGCTGGCACTGCATCTTTGCGCTTGCCGTGCAAATGCGAGCCTTTTCTATGTGTGTGTGGGTGTGTGTGTTGTCCTTCGTGCCCCATAGAGAAGGGAGGTTTTCAGCTACTGGGATATCCGCGGAGGGCAGTGATCTGCCGGCTGGGGTGGATGGGAAGGGGGCAGGCGGTGACAAAGCCAACAGGGCAAGATCGGTATGTCGTTGGGTGTCTTCTCTTACACCGCCGGTGACACAAGCAGTGAGACCAGCCGGGTAAGGGGGGGGGGGGGGGCGCATCGGGTGAAAGCGTAGCACGTACGCAGAGAAGCTCCCTGTTTTCCCACGATGCTCACCTACGCAATCTTTTCGCTCCTAAACTGAGAGGATCCACGGACACATGCGAGTGCGTGTGCATGTCATGCTGCCTGTTCCTTGTTTGTGTGCCCGTACTGCCTGTCTTCCCCTCCCCAGCTCTGTACCCATCATCAGCGATGCCCATGTATCGCGTGTGCGTGCGTGTGCGACGGAATCAACTCAGCTGGAGCACGTCCAAGCAACAATGATGAACCAGGGACACACCCACACACACCCACACACACCCACACACACACACACGCACATGCGTACGAGAGAAGTGCCACATGGAGCCCTCCCCCTCCCCCTCCCCCCCACACACAAAACAAAACACCACAACCAAAAAGAAATACTGCAAGGAAAACAGACGCATCAGCGAAGTGTACGCACAGAGAGAAAATGGCCTGTCTGCGTCGCTTATGCAAATTACCCAAACGAAAGGAGGTGGCGTTATCGCTGACTCTCGAGGGAGTGGTTGTGCGGTGTGGTGAGCAATGGGTGACTTCGTGAGAGAGCAAGAAGAGAGCACCACGCACACACACACACACACGCACGAGGCGGAGGGAACACGACAGTGAGAGAAAACGGTAGCACAGCGCTTTGCGGCTTCCTCGATATCGGTTTGCCACCCAACCACCACCCGCGCGCGCTTTCTTCTCTGGGTGACTGTCTCTCTATGTCTCATCTTCAACGACTTGGTCTCACCTCATGGTTCGCTTCTCCGGCATCGCAGCAGCAGCTCGCACACACACAGGAACAAATAACAAAATCTGCTTAGAAACAGCATCACCCTCTTCCAGGATGCCAGCAGGCTGCAGGCAGGCAGGGGGTATGGGCAGTGCAGTCATTCCCAACGAGCGTCTCTTTGGCTGCATGCAGTACTCCACAAAAAGGGCCCAGAGTGGAATGGACGAGAAAGTGAGGGAGGAGGAGGAGGAGGAGGGGGAGGGAAGAGAGACGAACGGTTCTTATAGAGAGGCACCGACACTCATACGACTGACGAGTGGAGCGGGCATATACACCCCCAGTGTTTGTGTGCATTGCGCGCTGGTCAGTGGTGTGCAGGACACTCACGCGAGTGCGACGACCATCACCAGCGCTGAACCATCACAAGAGAGAAAGGGAAAGGAAGAGGCGAGGGAGGCAAAGAAAACAAGAGCAACATGAAAAGGAGAAGCACTTCTACAGCAAGCGATCTCCCGCACACTAATCGCGTAGGCGTGCGTCTATGTCAACAGCCAACGCCCACGTGTGAGATAGTGTGGCGTGTACCATGATGCGTGTCATTCTCTATCACCCTTCTCTTCCCCTGTCCTGCAGTGACAAGCGTGTGTGCCTTTGGGTCACAGTCCTGCTCTTCTTCCTACTTTGGACGAGAGCGCGCGTTTGCCTGCGTGCAGAATGTCACCGCATTTCCTCCTTTCTGGGCTTCAGAAGGTGAAGTTCGTGCGCTTCATCTGTTCCTGGAGCATGTGCCACGTATTCTTCGGGTACGACTGCACGCACCGCGAGTACGAGTTGTAGACCGTGTACAGCGGCTTCTCCTGCGAGCTGAGCCACGCCTCCAATTTATGCTGCGCATCCGGGAAGCTTTCGGCTACAAAGTACCGCGGCTGGTACTTGGTGATTGGGAACGGCGTGATGGAGGCCACTGTCGGGTCCCACGGGACGCGCTCCGGCTTGTCGCTCAGCGCGTACTCTAACTCCCCAGAGCTTGATAGAATACCAGCACCGTAGGCTTTGCATCGGCCGCCCTCACTGCAGAGGCCGAACTCAACGCTATACCAGTAGACCTTTGCCAGCTTCCCCAACAGCTCATCGCTGGCGCCAAGGGAGGCGAGACCAATCGTCTGGGTGAACTTGGCGAAGTCAGGGTCGGAGAGCAGAGGCAGGTGACCAATGATGTCATGCACCATGTCCGGCTCCGGCGTGTAGAGCGGCTGCGCTGCGTGGCGAATGTACTGGGTGCTGTAAAAGACACGGAATGCCAGGGCATTCAAGAAGTCGCGCGACGTCAGAAGCCCCGTCACGGGGCGCACTGTGAAGCCGGTCGCCTCGTTCAAGAAGTCGCTCACGTCGCGCAGCTGTGGCATTTGGGTTCGGCTCAGTACTCCGCTTTCGAGAAGCAGCGGAAAGACGTAGTTGTACTGCTGGCACGCATGCGTCGGGTACAGGCGGGTGAGGTGGTCGTAGACTACACTCCACACGCGGTTCTCCTCTTCCGTGTAGTTCACAATCGGGATTTTATCCCCAGTTTTGTAGTTCTTAGCAAGGCCGACAATCTCGCGGCGGCGGGCGCGGTAGACTTCGTCGTGGAAGCCAGGGTGGGGATTCTCCGGGTCCTCTTGCAGCTCCTCGCCGGCGGCGAGCGTGCTCTGATCAAGCTCGTCGAGGTCTTTGGGCTCCGTCGGGTACCATGGGATTACCCACGATCCGGCCACGACGACATTGGGAAATGTTTCGCGCAGCTCCGCCATGACCTTCTTCATGTTTTGGTCCTCAATGTAGGCCTCCACATCGAGGAAGATGGTGCGCAGCGGCGCTTTATTTTCGTAGGCGCGAGGACGGTTGGCTACTTGGCTAATGTTGATGTTGTGTGGCTTGAAGACGCTCAGCAGTCGGCACAGCTCACCAGACTTATCGGTAGAGAGTGACACCTGCAGGGAGGTGCGAGACCTCGTTTTCTTGTCGGCGTCTTTGATGCTACTTCCGGAGGAGGCGTACTGGTCCTTCAAGGTAGCGCTGGCGGCCATGCCAACCTGCTGGAGCAGCCGACGGCGAAGCAGCATCCTATTTGCAAGGGGAGAGGAGAGAGAGAAAGGAGAAGGGGGGGGGGGCAGAGTATAGAGTGAGGACTGCGCGTTAGGGATGGGGAGTTGTACCACGAACGAAAAGGCCGTGGTTTCCTGACTAGAAGGGGGGAGGAGGGGGGGGGGGGAGAGAAGAGAGGAGACCGACGAGGCACAAAAAGGAGACTTGTAGGGAGCGGCGTGTACGTTCGTCTACATGCTCAGCAGGGTGCGTGTGGGGTATAGGGCGATGTGCTCGTACGTGTGAATGTGCGGAGGGAGAGGAGGAGAGCGGAGCGGAGAAGTCGCAGTGGAGCCCAAACAAGCAAAGAAATCGATGCATAAAGAGAAGAAGGGGCCGAGGGGAGTAACGTACGCGAGGGCGAGCAGTGATCGGGAGAACCACCAGAAGGCACGATCACCTCCAAGAGCGCAAACACAGCGGTGCGACGGTGTTGGTGGCAAGATAAACAACAGCAAAAAAACCCCAAAGAACACAAGGGCAACAGAGTGCAATCAGTACCCCTTCCTCCTCGAAGCTGTGCTGGCTGCGCGCACGTGTGTGCGTGTGTGGGTGGGTGTGAGCAAGCGAGGAAAACACAAACCGAATCCTGCGGCACGCACACCGCTCTTTGCCTACCGCTTGTTCTTCGTTGGGGCGATGACACGGTCAACGACGCCATGCACCCACCCACACACTCTCTCTTGCTTAAGCAGCCTCTTCTCCATTATTTTTCGTTCGGTGGTGTGAGTGCCTCCAAAGAGAAGAGCGGCATGCGAGACTCGAGGCACTTCAGTGACCATGTCTAAAGCGGATACAGGCGCACTCTCGCTCGACGAAAAAAATCATAGAAACGGGAGCTGACAAAATTCCACAACGACAGCGCGCGACGTGCGCGCTCGCTTCACTGCCTGCATGGCGTCCTCGTCCTCATCATCGAGCACTGCCGCACGCAGAGCTGTGCGCAACTCTGTGGCGGAGCGAACTTGCGTGCCGTTCACAGACAGCACAGTTGCATCCGGCATGAGTAATCGGAGTTGCGGTACACCGCAGCACGACGGCACCAACCGGTCAATCACGTCGTCATCACCCAGCAGGTGTACCTCCCCGACGAGGTCGTACGCCACGGTGCTGTATGCCAAGACCAAGTGAAGGTGTTCTGTCGAGGAGGACGGTAAAGAGGCAGTGGTGGCCTCCACCGGTGTTTCACAGAGCTTTTCACTCTCGCAAAAGTGTGTGTTGTTGCTGGTTGGGGCAGTGTGGCTCGTGGCGGCGCTAGCCGCTGACCTCCGCGCGCACTCTGCGTCGTAGAGGCGAGATAGCAGGAGGGGCAAGTCTGTCGTCGGTAGCACTACTGTGCCGTCAATCTGGTGTACCACAGACGGGAAGGGGACTGCAGCGAGGCCTGTGATGCTCTCCAGTTCCTCCGGGTATTCGTCTTCAAGGCCCACGAGTTCGTTCTTCTCAACGATTAAACCCCACGTGCGGGCGTAGGGCGATCCCGATGAGCTGAAAGCACGGGTAAGCGTGAGGGCCTGGTACTGCGTTACTGGAACCCCGTTACAGGTCTGCGGCGCCGCCTCAGCACCTCTGCGTAGATGCAAGCTAAATAGACGAGCGACACAGTCGCCTTCTTCATAGCTGCTGCCTTCGCTCGGAGAGACGTTTGAGCTGCCCTGATGCCGTGCACCACGTGACGGGACCGAGACCTCGTTTGGGGCGTAGTCTTCATCGTCATCGCTGTCTTCTGCAGCATTTTTTTGCGGGGCAGCAGACGGGTGTCGCGTGGCACATGGGTGAGTCAAGGAAGAGGAGGAAGAGGCCAGGCCGGCCGTCTTTTGGACTTTTGCGGTGCGCTGCATCGCCATGGTGTTGTGCTGACCAATGGCTGTCTGCAAGTGCACCAGACGCGATCGAAAGTTTACCCCGTGCCGTGCATCGTACGCGCTGCGCTTCTCCGGGTCAGACAGAACCGCGTAGGCCTCCGTAATGCGCTGATAGCGAGCCCGCACGTGCATTTCGTTGTCAGTGTCATTACGATAGGCTGCCCGGTCTGGATGTAGTTGCAATGACAGCTTCTTGTAGTGGCGCGCCAAGTCCACAGCGTTGATGGATGGGTCTACGCCGAGGCACTCATAATGAGGTGGAGCACTGGCCTTCGAGGGCATTTTATTCAATTTCGTGTTCTCTGCAGCCATGAAGCGGTGGAAAGCAACTGACTGGGAAAAAGTCCCCGAGTGCTGGTGATTCCGTGCGTTACGAATGGGTGGTAAGGAGCTAGCCAGAGTATCGGCGCGAGAAGAGCTGAGGGGCTACAGCGATGTAACTCGCGCCTTTGCCCTTCCCCTCCACCGCTTCGTCCTTTAAACCCACTTTCGAAGCAGATTTTGTCGCTGAACGTCATGCAGCCCGACCCAGAGAAAAAAAACAGTGCGGAGGTGAGGTAAGGGGGGGGGCACAGATGACATAGGGAGGTAAAGAATACTCACTCATCTGCCCTTTGCCTGTTCCTTCCTTGCTGCCATGCGAATGCGGCAGGCAAGAGTTAGCGAGAGACGTGCCTGGCTTCGGCACTCCTGCGAAGGCCACTGTCGACGTTTACCATTACTTTGGTCTACGCGAGGTGTGTCCCCTCCGCTTGAACAAAGACGCTTTTCTTCGTTGCATGTTTTATTCGCTGCCTAATCAAATGATGATGTTGACATTTCATGCACTGCGCTGCTCATGCGCATATTTACAGAGAGGAGCTCGCATGCGCACAGGCATACGAAGGGAGATACATGGCCTGCTCAGTGCGGTGCGGCTACGCCATTCCGCGCGCGCGCACACACACACACACACTGTATACAAGAGAACACAATGCTAGTGACGAGGAAAGTTGACCCAGTGGTGGGCCAGAAGAGAAGAGCTTCCAAGAGAGAGAGAGAGAACAGCAACAGCGGCTACAGAGGCCAAAAAAAAAACAAAAAAGGGTCACTCCAAGAGAGAGAGAGAGGGAGGGAGGGAGAGACTTGTAGAGGGTAATGACACACGTGCGCGCACACGGGTATGCAGAATACATTACAGAGAGAAGGGAAAAGCACCACGTCAGGGGTGAGCGCTACACACACACACACACAAGCATCACCACTGTCCTGTTCATTGAATGGGGAAACAGAGATGAAGTTCGTGGAGTGTGCTTGCTTTGCATCCCACAAACAACAACAAAATAAAAACTGATAGAACACCATTGTGTTGTTCGTACCAACACAAACATGCAGGCACAACAGCTCCGCAGAACAGACACTCAAGAGTCACTGCTGAGACTTGGCAAGAATACCTCGAAGTCTTCCTCGAGCGCTGTAGTCATCACCAAAAAAGAGTTCACTGTGTCGGGTCGCATGTTGGCGCTAGGGCGCTTGCTCGGATCTGCCGCACGCTCTTCCCGCTGCAGCTGTGCGCGTATGGTCGCTTCTTCTTTGTCGCGCGCGCGCTGAACCGCTTCTGCCGCAAGCAGTGCAGCCTTCCGCACGGCTGCCATCTCCTCACTCAATCGACGAGCCTCCAGCTGGCGTGCATGCCTCAGCGACACTTCGGCGGCCGCCGTGATGCACTCACGCGCATCTGCCTCCTCCACGAGAACAGTGCGGTCGCGTAGTCGCTGTTCGCTGTTAAACAGTGACATGTGCTGCTGACGGTCCAGCCACTTGCGCGACGATGCCTTCGACTGCGTGGCAGAGCTGTCGACGACCAACAGAGTCAAGGCGAGGTGCCGCGTTTCACACACAAACGGGCAATACCAGTTCAACTCCGCCATCCCGGCTGCCAACTTCTCCGCCACAGCAGCCTCCACGAAGCTCTGCAGGGCCTCCTTACAGCACTTGGCATACGTGGCGGTTTGCACTGCCTGCACTTCGGCCACGTGGGCTGCATGCAGCTCAACGAGCGGGCCAGCGTGCATGGTGTTGTACGCTTCGTCTTGCTCTGCGACTATTCGCGCGCGGTTTTGCCACTCTCTCTCGAGAAGGCGCAAGCACGACTCTTCGGCCAGCATATGCGTCTTCAGCTCGGCGCGCGCGGCTGTCTCAGACACCACTATCACGGTGCGCACCTCGTCCTCGGTGGTGGCCGTGATCAGCACCTCTGTGTACAGCAGATACGAAAAGAATGGGGAGTCGAGGGCAGCGCAGTTGCGCAGTCGACGCTGCCGCAGCCGCCACATGTGCGAGTCGCCGCGATAAAGTGAGCTTGCACGCATTGGAGTTGATGCCGCAGAGTCGAGAACAACCTCCGCCAGCGCCGTCCGCTCCGGCGTGCATGCAATGGAGCTACGGGACGAGGGTCGTAGCATCAACGCATCTTCCGGCGACGTGGCTTCGCTGCGCGGCTGCTGTTGCCCATTCTGGTGTGACGCTGCCACACGGAGGCAAAACTCATGATACTGGATCGTTTGCCTAAAGCGACGCCCCTCATCTGCTACAAGTTTCTTGTAGCTGTAGAGAGCGCTGAACTCGACCCTAAAGAAGTCGTAGAGACGATTGAACTCTGCCTGGTATTGCACCAGCAGCTCTTGCTGCAGTACGTCCTTGTGGCGACCGAGCACAACCGAGACGTACCAGCAGACGGGCTTCACCGTAGGCTCCAGTTGCACAGCTGACATGGCGAGCACCTCCAGATCGCACATCAGACACACGCACGGAGCGGGATGCTTGCACGAAAGAAACTCTCCTAGTAGCTTATGACGCTGCTCTGCCTCCTCCGTGAAGAGGCAGAGCTGGGCGGAGAGCTTCGCGTGAAGACTTGTCCATTGCTGAAACAGAAGCGCCTTCGCGCTGGCGGCCCTCTCCACCATAAGTCGTGCGTGTTCCTCCGGGCACCAGGACTGGCCCCCACATGTGTTCTTAAACACGGGCAGAGTTGCGTGGCGGCAGGCCTTCTCTGCTGCAACTGCGTTGCAACGCGGCTGTGCAATCGCCTGTGCTGCGTGCAACATGGCGCTGCGAAGACGCTCATGGATTACAATGTCATCGGTCATTGTCGGCGGAATGGCGAGGCGGAAGTGAACGCCTTCTTCGCCGCTGGGTAGCAGCGTCGAGTACCAACGCGTCGGCGAGGACTGCAGTGCGAGCTGGCGGAGCAGGTCGCGCTCGTACTCCTCTTCGTAGAGAAGTCGCCGCAGCGCTCGCGCAACGCTCTCAGATGCGGCCGAGAGCTGCTGTGCTGGAAACGCCTCGTCGTTGACTGCTGTCCGCGAGGCTCTCTCTGATTCCACTAGTTTGACAAGAAGGGCCTGCGTGGGTGTGTTGGTGGCCAATCGCGCTTTTCCCAGAATTGTGTGCGTCTTCGCCACCACCGGAGGCTCATCCAGCGTGTGCTTTGAGGAGGGGGTAAAGGTGGCGATCACTCGGTGCATTCGATTGCGCAGAAGGTCGACTAGGTCATACTCGGGTGGCAGTGCCATCGTAGAATTCGAAGTGTTCGCGCACTCCTCTTCGCTCCGCGCCTCATTCCCAAGGTCAAATAGCCCGAAAGTGGCGTCATCCGTGAACAAGTCACCGAACAAATCCCGAGGGGGGCCGCTGGCAGCACCGGAGGCGCCGACAGCCTTTGCGAATGTGTTGATGTCTACTGCCACCGCACCAGCACCTCGATGCTCACAGGGAAGCGTGGCGCCGCCGCCGTTGTCGAGTCCCCCTGTTGTCTCGTGAACGAGAGACGCATGTGGCCAACGCTGGAGACTCTCGCTCGTGCATTGCACAGAGAGAGATGACGCCACCTCATCAGGCTTTGAGAGAGACGTCGTTTCCACAGCGCTGCTATCCACTACAGCTGCAGCTCCCATACGGGCTGCCTGAAAGAGGCATCGCACCGCCAGCTCATTTGGGTTTGTTCGGCTGAGCAGCAAAGACGTGTTGCTCGCAGCGCTGATCCTTTCCCTCACGGATACGCTGGTGTGAGTAGGGCTGACGTTGTACTCCTTTGCTTCCGGTAACGTCGCTTGCGAAGATGGCGAGAGAAGCGGCATCGACGGATGCGTTGTGGAGGATGTGCCCGTGCGGAGACTCTCAAGGTGGCTCTTGCCAGACGCTTTGAAAGTACGACGCGTGGTAGACGCGGAGTTGTCACCGCTACCGAGCCTCGTCACAGTAGACATCTTCATGCCAAGGTAAGCGGCTTGGCATGAAGGACCGCCGTGAACTACCTGCCGCTCCGGCGCCGTGGCAGCACCCTTGCGCAGCCACTGCAAGTATCGGGCACGACGTAAGTGCCATGTGTCCACCCTCACTTCTTGGGCCAAGTTCTGCGCGCAGAGGTACGGCTCCAGCAGCGGCTTTAATCCATTGGATGGACTCCTAAAGGAGTCCCTGGAGGCTTGCAGGACAGGCCTGAACTGTGCGACACCGTGGGGGTCTCTGCGCTGTCGGTCCTCCAAGTCATCTAGCGTTGTTCGTTGACGCCACGGGTTTGGCAGCAGGGCATCGTTAGACGCGTGCGGCTTGGACGAAGAAGCTGAGGTTGCTAGTGGTGGTAGTGCACGGTTGCTCTCCTCGCAGGTCTCACCACAGTCACTGGGATTTTCTAGCGGATAGAAAGCCGATCGAGACCTCACCAAGGCGGCGGCGGCTTCATGTTGGGGAGCAGTGTGAGTAAGCATGTGCATAGGAGGCACTCGGGGATGATACAGAGTGGCACCTCTCGCCTGCGTCGGCATTGGGGGAAGGCCCCCTACGGAATCAAACGACATGATCCCAATAACACCTGCGAGGGTGAGGGGGAGAGAGTTGTGTGCTTTTCCCCTGTATGGCTTTACGTTGTATGCCGGTGCCTGCACTTTTGGGCCTACCCCCGAGAGTATAGTGAAGGGAAAAGCGGTGAGATGCCAACATAAGAGGAAAAGGAGAATGCAAGGGAGAAGGAGAGCAAGTAAAGTAACGAGAGGCCGAGGACGCGTGAGGAATAGACTGCAGAGTAACAGAGACCCAAAGTACGCCTAGGGGACTTCAAGCAAGATCAAAGAAGAACGTGCGCGCACTGAGTTCATTGTTTACAGTCACAGCTCTGAGGGAAAAAAAAAATAAAATAAAACGACATGGTGCAGCACTGTTGCAGTCGCAAGTAACTCACCCCGTCTTGCCCCATACGTAGCGATGGTTGTGTGGGCAGCGAAGGAGACGAGAGCCGGTCCGTCTCGTTCTGATTATGTTCCCCTTTCGTGCAGGGGAGGGGGGGGGGAGTAAAGAACAGCGGGGAGGTGAGCTGAGAAACCCCCCCCCTCACACACACACACACACACACACCGTATCCATTCTCCCTTTTCTCTCTCCCTCTTCCTACGGCAGGTACTCGAGTTGAGGAAACGAGAACTCGCTCTTTTTTTTAGTTGCTGAGCCCATCGTAATCGCACTAAACACCCACGAAGTGCCTAATCCTGTTGGTCGAATGTGTTTCGGTGGGTGCGCAGGTGTGTACCTCACACGTGTGAGCTGCACGCACAAAAACACACACAACGCCCTACAGCCATGCATAGACAGACAGACACGCAGGGAGAGGGCGCATATCGGCGGTGCTCCGCGGCCACCTACACCGCACCCCCCCTCCTCCTCCTCACCACCATCAAAACGCGCCGAAGATGAGATGCAGAGCACGCCAACGGCGATAACACAAAAACCTGAAGCCCGTCAAACGAGCAAACGCTAAAAAAAATACAAGACGAAACGAAGAGCAGCGCGAGAGGGGGGGGGGTTAACAGGGGAGAAGGGGAGCGAGTGGGGACCAGGCAGCGATTTTTAGTGCTGTTGTGAGTGTGTCTCTCCCTCTCCGCCCCCCTCTCTCTCTGTGTGCTCCTCTCGTATTTCCTTCTTCCCTTTCTTTATTTCCCCCCACAAAAAGAGCAGGAGAACGAGAGGCGTTGCCCGCCGTGATATGTGGAGCTGTCAAACTGAGGAGGACAGGGGGTAGGGAGGAAAAGGCAACAGAAGCAAAGGAGGAGGGGGGAGTGGATGAGGGTTAATGGCTGGAGGAAGCGAAGACGAAGTGTAGAGTGGGAGGAGGAGGCAAAGAAAAGGTAGCAATGCTCATCCAGAGAACATGAACGAAATAAGGAAACACATCTGAGAACAACAACAAAAAGATGTGGAAGTGAACTCCAGGGGTTCTCTGCCGGGTGGGGTGGGGGTGGGGGGACGAGAGAAGGTGCGTGTGTACGTGAGGGAGAGTCGCGCTGTAATAAAGAATTCATAAAGGAAAGACAACACCGCGCCTACAAACACGATGCGATGACACGTCAAACAGCGTAGGCCCTTCGAAAGAGGAAAAAAACCCCCGTGAGGCACGGATGCGTGCACAGCTGAGATTTACAGGGAGAGAAAACGACGTAGAGAAGGGTGGCCAGTGGCGACAATGGAGCGAGAGTCTTTGTGTGGGAGATAGCAGAAAGAGGAAGAGGGAGAAGATAGTGTCAGGTCTTTATTATGTATGTTCAGCGTTCCACGAGATAGGTCAGTGTTATAAATGTATATCTCTGCCAAGATTCCACTCGAGTGACAGGCTGGCGTGTATGTAGCAGCAAGCAACTGACACAGCGTCAGTGCACACTCACCTGAAAAAAGAGACGCAGAGGACATCGAGAGAGAGAGGGAGGGAAAGGGAGAGAGATGAGCAAAATCAGAACAGCAGCTGCCGGAAAAAAAAAAGCTGTACGCAAACGCACATGCATACGTGCACGACAACCACTTGAGCGATGGCGCAGCAGTGGAACAGGAGGAGAAGTGGGATGGGGAAGGGAAAGGAAGGAGGGACTCTCTTATCACGCAACCAAACAGCGAGAGAACGTTAGTCTCTAGAGGAATGATGGCGATGGGGGGGGGGCAAAAAGCAACAGAGGTAGCGCAAGCGGTGAAGAGGACAAAACGAGAGACTGGGAGGGCGCAAGAAGCTCCCAAGTCATTGTGACGGTGGCGTTGTGAGGGAAGAGAGGTCAACTTCGAATCGTGGGAGTTCAGAAAAGGCGAAGGGAAGGCCAAGCAGAGGTCAGTGAAGAGTGGGGAAAGCGTTGATCCTGGTGGAATGAGGACAAAAAAAAGAAACCGCATAACTGAAGTCGCTAAGGGTGTGAACACCCGAGTGGATGCGGGGGCCTCATTGCCGACTTGCAGCGCTGTATAGCGTTGTCCCCACTTTGCAGAGCTCCAGTCATCACCCAACCCTGCTTCACAGATGAGGATACGCGTGTGGCCAGGGGGGAGGATACCCCCATAGACCTTGTGTAGGTACGTAACCGAATGTGGGTTCTCCTGTTCTGTTTGCCAGACTTCTGAGTGCCTTGCGCGACGTCGTAGAGGGTTAGTCTAAGTCTCCCGTACTTATCCCAATCACTGCTGACAGCGGGAATGGCACAAATTGAGGACGCTAATTTCACGGAGTCAACACGGTGGTAGACGAAGCCATACATGTGAAACGCGTGCCTTTCCCCCCCAAACAACCGCGACAGAGTGTCATAATGTAGCTGAGGCAGCGAGTTCACGGGGAGAGAGGTATGCACACGAAAAGGCAGAGACCAAATCATCAAGCAGACTCGAAGGGCGCTCTAATAGTGAGGAGTCGTCGAAGCTTGAGCGAAGAAGAAGAGGAAGAGGGGAAAAGAAACAGCTAAACAGCCGGTACAGACACACCTGTAATAGTACAAGAAAAAGAGGAGATATACACAGCACTGAGCCCAAACCTTCCTGAATTTCCGCCCAGATCATATTATGCGCGCATAGGCACACCCACTCACCCACCCACACCACACACACACGTGCACGTTCTGAGAGCAACAGCTGACGGGAAGCCACGAGAGAAAGAGAGAGAGGACATGCTTTGTCTAGTACCTCTACACCCACACCTTCTCATCCCTAGGCAACGCGCTGCCTGTTCCTCCCGCCCCAGTGTGGCTGCTCGGTTCCTTTTCGTTGCGCGCACCCAAGGCTCTCAGGTACAACTATAGGAAAAACACACCATCTAGTCACGGGGGCCGTAGCGGTTCGCGTCATACCCCCCCTGCGGAGAGTTGGACCGGGCACGTGTAGAGGATGCCACAGCCCGCTTCCGTCGTTCGATGGCTAGCCGCTCATAGTCGCGTTCCTCGCGGGATAGTCGCTCACGGTACTTAAAGACACTCACCTCTTTGTCTAGCAGGGCTTGCTCCTCCTGACAGTGCTCCGGATCACGCTGCATGTTAAGCTCGTAGAGGTCCTCCTGAAGACGAGCCTGGCGCTGCTCGGTCTGCTGCATCTCCTTGCGTGCTGCTGCGAGTTGAGCCGCCAACTCCTCCAGCTGGCGCCGCGCGTGTTTTACCTGCTTGCTGCTTTCGAGCTGAGCTGCGCGAATCGCCTCCTCGCGATGTTGGTTTGTGATGCGCTGGTAGGCAATGTTCACCAGGACCGGAAAGTAAGTTGCAAACTCTTGGAAGTCCTTCGCGCTCATAGTCGCTGTGCCCGCACCACCATCACCGCGTGTGGCAAAGTAGGCGAAGAGGTCTTGCAGAACCTCGACTGGGAAGGCAACGCTGGCCATGCGAAAAATATGCACGAATGCCTTCTCTGTAAGCAGGGCGCCTTTGTTATACTGCCTGCCGAGGCTGAAGAGGTACTCCACCCGCTCCGGCGTGGTGCGCTCCTTATAGTAGAAGGACGACGATGGCGGCTGCGGTACCGGCACTGCCGCAATATTCATGGGCGGCACCGCTGACGCTGGGTAAGGGTCATCCACGTGGTAGTGCTCGGGACGCCGTGGTGGTGGCGCAGAGCTGGAGGCACCACTGGCCCTGTAGGGGCTTCCTCCTGCGCTGCGACGTACGTGGTTCGGTGAGACACTCCCACCGTGGCTAACACTGGTAGGAGCCAAGGCGGCTGCGGTACCATTCTCTTTCACGCGTGATGACCTGCGTGGCGTGCGGTGGGACGCAGAGGCTTTCAGATCGTAAAAGAAGTCGGAGATCCTCGGCAGTGGTAGCTCCCTTTGGGGGGAGATGTCTGCCTTGGTGCTATTCTTGCGAAACACGTAGAGCTGGTCGTATGTTTGGAGCACGTCAATGGAGGTGAGATCCTCCCAGCTCTGCGAGTCGTCGTTGTAGCGCTGTAGGCGGATGATCGTGAAGGGCTCGCACGCGCGCGTGTCGGTGTAGCCTTTTGCGTACTTGATGGCCTCCTCTTCTTCTCGAAAAATGTGCTCCAGGGCACCGCGCAGCGCTTCCATGGAGTCGGGCGGCTGTTGAAAGGGGAGCTCAACGTTCACCTTCTGCCCCCGAATATCGGTGCATGCCATCAACGTGAAGGACATGGTGAAAGAAAAGAGGGGGGGAAGGAGGGGAGAGGAGGCAGGAGGGGAGTACAAAAGAAGCTACACTCGAGTGGTGTAGGGGGAGGAGGGGAGTCTATATCGTTGTAGTGGCGTGCCTGCCTCTAATGGTGGAGGGGAAGGAAGGGGCGCTACGTTCAAGCCTTCGATCGCGTGGATAGGGGAGAAAGGAGAGAGGAGGAGGGGGGAGGGGAAGCGAGGCACCACGTTAGGTCTGCGCACAAGCGCAAAAACGAACGAGGAAAAGCGGTACGGGGCTCAAAGAAGATGTGATGGAGCGCATGACCTGGCGAGCCCCCAAAAAGGAAGTGTGAGATGAGGGGGCGAGCAAGCGAGAGGGAGGGGGAGGGAGGAAAGAGCAAAAAAAACAAAAGTTGAGCAGAGAGGCTGGTGGTCGCTTTGCATCTGTGCGATTGCTTTTTAGAGAGAAGAGCACAGCCAGTTCAGTCCATAGGGTCGAGGGCAGCTGAGCCTTAGCGAAGGTGTACTCGTGGTACAGTGCGCCCTGGATATACAATCGAGAGTGAGTGAGGAGGCACGGGCAGGAGAGAAGCAAGCACCACTCCTTCTACACCTACTTCGCCAGGAACGAGCCCTACATGCTTCCCTCTTTATGGCAGCATTCCGAGATGCGTGTTCCTCCCTTTTTTTTCCGTCTTCTCTTTGAGGTCATCAGTCGACTGTGAAGCATAGTGGACAACTAAGAACAGAGAGAGAGAGAGAGACGGTAGACAAACACGAGGAGGGGCCCATAAAGGACGTCCTCTGTATACCACACGGCACAGATGCATGGGCATCCACTTTGCTACACATGCAGCATTCCTCCACTCTGTTGGGTATGTCAGGGATTATTTGGATTACCTCATGTGGCGTTGACTTCTCATCAACTTTTCTTACCATCTGTACAAATTCACTGAACATCGCGAAGGGACACGAGGAGGGGATACACAAGAGGAAGAACGTGTACACCAGCTGCCGTACATGCGATGCATGTGGTAAGGAGTGAGCGAGCGAGCGAGAGAGATCCCCAAAAAGGGTGGATGGGGGGGGGGTAGGGCACGAGCGCAGCGAATACCAGCAACCGAAAGGTTGTGAAGTTAGATACTGAAAAGAGAAGGAAATTAGAAAGCGCACATGCTCGTCACAGAAACACTCAGACGAAGGCGCAAACAACGATCCACCGTCAAACGGTTTCGCTGATGAGCGCTTCGATGGGCCAAGTATTGTTTTGCTTGACCGTTCTCTTCTTCAGCGTCCCCCCCCTCTCTCTCTCTCAGGGCGTGTCTGTGCGCGTTTGTTTCCTTCTCACCAAAGAGCAACAAATGTGTTGCGTCACCGCTGCCTCGCCTCTTCCTTCCCTCTCTCGCCGCGCCGGCGTTGCCTACAAGGTTGACGACCACACATCCTTGAGGTAGCGATCCTCTTTTCCCATCTTTTCGATGTATTCGCCAGCGGCTTCGCGGGACATTTGGCCCTCCACCTCCACGATGCGCTTGAGTTCCGCCTCTACGTCCCTGGCCATGCGCCGCGCGTCACCGCAGAGGTAGACGTTGGCGCCAGACACCATCATCTCCCATATCTCCGCCCCTCGCTCCCTCAGCCGGTGCTGGACGTACACCTTGTCGGCTTGGTCGCGACTGTACGCGACCACCAGCGCTGACAGGACCCCTTCGTGCAGTGCCGCTGTGCAGTAGTCCTCGAATATGTGGTCCTCAGCGTGCCGGCGGCAGCCAAAAAAGAGGATGGCCTTGCCCAGCTCAGTGCCCTTCTGCTTCCAGACACCACGGCGTGCAATGAAACCGATGAAGGGCGCTACGCCGGTGCCGGTGCCAATCATCACCAGTGGCCGCTCCTTGTGCCGCATCGGGAGGTGGAAGGTGGACTTGCGCACAAACACCGGCACCTTGTCGCCCACCTGCATCCTGGCGAGCATGTTCGTGCACAGACCGCCATCAACGATGCCGACCGTCGTTCCCACCAAGGTGGGGGTGGCAAGGAGGTCGGAGGAGATGGAGTAGTAGCGGGGCGCGATGCGGGGCATGAGTTCGAGGAAGAAGGGCAGCGGCACCTTTGCAGAGTCAAACTTGCGCAGGAAGCCGAACATAGTTCGCAGCTTGCCGCATAGCTTAGAGAACTCCTTCTGTGCGTCCTGGTTCACGCGTAGAATACGCAACAGCTCCTCCCTCTGCAGGGGGTCAGTGCAGCAGTGAGCAAAGGCACGCAGCGTCGACTTCTTCGGGGGCCCGGCGAGATCGATGTACCACTTGAGCGCTGTGCGCGCCGACACACGGGCCGGGAGAACGTTCTTGAGCGTCTTCTTGTCCTGTAGGGAAAAGATGCGGCCGGCCTCCTCATCAGAGACACTGAGGATTTGCAGGTATTGCGAGACGAGCTCATCCGAGTTGCAGGGCAGGATGCCGAGGTGATCACCGGCTTGGTAAGAGATGATGGTGTCCTTGATGCTGAAGTCGATGGCGCGGGTGCTGTACCCCTCCGCCTTGTGCAGCAGCTCCTCATTGCGTATGACGGGCACCCACATCGGCAGCCGCTGCGTCGGCTCCAGTACGGAGGCCGTCTTGGGGAACGCGAGGGATTCCTCAGCGTTTTCCCAGTACTTCATTCGGCACTGTGGCTCCACCGGCTCCTCCGAGTTCTGCTTGATAGTGATGTTCAGAGCACGCCCAACTGCGGGCCAGAGGTCCCTGCACCACTCGTCGAACTGCTCCTCCAGCTGCCCATTGCCCGAGTCGCCGCAACCAAGCCCAAAAATGCGCTGTGCCCCTAGCTCTTCGAAGCGGCGGTCCATGACGATGCCCTCCTCGCAGAAGTACTTGTACTGGCGATCACCTAGGCCAAACACAGCGTATTTGACGTTCGCCAGCTCCTCCCCTGGGGAGCGGCACTCGTCCATCATCCAGTCGTGGAAGCCCTTCATTGTGTCTGTCGACTCGCCCTCGCCGTAGGTGGCGCAGATTAGAATGATAAGGCGCTCGTCCTCCATGTTGTACGTCTCGTAACCGTCGACGTCGAGCACCCTGATGGGGACACCGAGCTTCGCTCCCTCGCGGGTCAGCGTCTTGGCAAACATTTCGGCTGTGCCGGTCTGTGATCCAAAAAGGACGGTAACCTCTTTCTGGACTTTGTCCACTGAACCACTGCCGCTGAGGAGAGCGGCAGTGGTGGGCGACGGCGTGCCACACTCCTCCTTTCGAGTAGGATTAGCGGTGGTGGACGCGGCGGCGCAGCGTCCTGAGGCCTGCCGCTTCAGCTGGAAGTAGAGGTACCCCGCCAGGGAGATCAGCAGCGTAGCGACAATGAAGAGGAGAGACATGGCTGCACTCCAAGTGGTGGTGGTGGTGGTGAGAAACGAATGAGTACAAGAGTAGATGAGATGTGGAAGTAGGGGATACAGTTACTCTCGTTGCCCTCTGCGAGTCCGATGAGGATGCTGCAGTCGTCTTCCGTTTCTTCGCGTGTGTGTGTGTGTGTGTGTGGTGAAAGAGGCTAAAGAACGGTACAAGTGGCAGTGGATGTATTCGCCCTTCGCATCTCAGTCTTTGAGTGTGTGCGCCCCGCTTCACTTACTCTTCCCTTACGTCTCTCTATTTCTGCGTAGAGCACACGCCCTCACTAGGGCCGGCGGAAGAGACGAATAAAAAAACGAACAACACAGGGAGAAGGCGGAGAAACAAAGGACGAGAATGCGGGTGGGAATACAGGCGAGAGAGCGAGGCGCAAACACACACGCACACACACATGCGCTGGGAGGGTACCAAGGTGGGTTAGTATGCCAAACGCGCACCTAACATTGCGCTCTTTTCGCTCACGTTATTCATGATGATTTGCTTTTGAGACGCCGAGCTACTCCCGTTCCCTCTTCGTTTCTTGTTTCGCTTCTCTGCTAAACACCCCTTTCTGCCTTTTCTTTTCTCTGCCGCGCCGAGTGCGCGACCGAGGGAGACCCTGGGGGGGGGGGGGGGGAGGCGGGCAATGGCAGCAGCACAAAAGTGAGGCCCATTGCGATCTCAGTAGCGCGTATGCAGCCCACCATCGACGCAACTCGTGTCTTCGCTTTCTGGTTAGCAGCGATGGAGAGGCAGGGAGGCCCCAATGTGAATTTTTCTTGACTTCCACTCAGGAGCTTTCATGGAGAAGACAGATGAGACGAGGTCATTTCAGCGCGTGTCTGCAGGAGTGTATGGAGAAGGCGAACGTAATGCCACTCTTCGTCGCTTCTCTCTACCCACCTCCGTTGCACTCACGCCTGAGCTCAGAACTGAGTGGTACGTGTACTTCTCCATTTGATTTGGCCGTATTGCGTACGTGTGACCCCCCCCCCTCCCCCCCACTGTGCGATAGCCATCGACGTAAAGGAGAAAAAGAGAGCAGCGCTGGCAGGCGGTGAAAAGCCCGTCATGGAAAGTGACACGGACGAGGGCGCATGCGCATGGTGCACAGGAGCGAAGGCGGAACGGGAGGCCGCCGGCCACTGACGCTATAGGTGATGCTGTTGCAGAGCTGGCAGACTCAATGTGGGCAGACGCAGTCGTGAGGCGGTCATGCCCTTCGCAATTCCCTTCAAGTTTACCGCATAAATCCACCCTGCACTGTCCTGCTTGCACGCCTCCGCCGCCGCCTTTGATGTGGCACGCGCGGTGGTGATGTAGAGTGTCGTGAGGTCGGCGCCACCGAAGCAACAGCTCGTGGTCAGTGCTACCCCCGGCACCTTGACCACGCCCGTAATAGCTATCGGCTCGACAACGGTGCAGCCAACCATGCGTCCTTGCAGACGCACCACCTCGCCGATGCCCGTCAGTGCCACCCACACCGCCCCCGACGCGTCGACGCACAGCCCGTCAAGTGTGGCGCCTCGTTCCCTCAGGGAACTGGGCAGTGCCCAATACACGCATCCCTCTTCCTTGGTCTCATCCCGACGGTCAAGGCCCCCTGCGAAGCCCTCCGAGGTGGACACAGCGTGGTACGGGTATGCACGAATGACGGCGGCCGGCGTATCGACGTGGTACAAGACATCCCCCGCCGGGGACCACCCTATCCCGTTCGACACGGTCACGCCAGGCACCCCAACAGAGAAGCCGTTACTCGTGACGGAAGACGATGATTTTGCGGCGCCACCGGGGACCCACTGCAGCAGGGAGCCGCAGGCGACATCGCGTATAGGAAAGTTGTCCGTGCGCTCCATCATGCCGCCGCACCAAAGAGAGCTGTCAGGGCCGACTTTGCCGTCGTTGAAGCGGTAGACTCGTCCGCCCTGGAGCTGAAAAACGGACTGCGGAAAACGCGCTATTCGATAGTGCCGTACTGCCGTCGAGGTGTCCAGCTCTGGCGGCCGGTTCGCCTGTCCCGAGGTGCGCCACGGCAAATTTGTGGAATAGGAGGTGTAGTAGAGGCCCTTCTGTGAGCCCCACACGGCATGGTACGGAGTGGCGCCGCGACTCCATGGCCTCCCCGCACCAGCGGCATCCGGCGCAGCGGCGTGCACGATAAAGCCAGGGCGGTGCCCGGGAAGCGGCAGCACGGCGACGCGGTCGAAGTCACACATGTTGGGGGTCGGCTGGGCAACGTAAAGGGCCTCGCCAAGGATGTCGATCCACCACAGAGTCTGGTGCTCCTCGTCCCAGGTAGGGGACTCACCCAGCAGGCAGGGTGGAATGCCGGTCGGGGTGTGGATTCGGTGCGCTGTGAGTTGAAACATGGCTGCCATTTGGCCTTCACGGGTGGATCCCCGCGTCCGGGAACCAAATGA
>NC_009320.2:411250-460744 GCF_000002845.2 Leishmania braziliensis MHOM/BR/75/M2904 | reverse complement strand
TTTNNNACTGACCTCCCCTCCCCCCAGAGTAGGCGATTAAGATACCGCTCGCATTGTGTTTCTCAATCAAGAATGAGCCAGGGTGCGGGGGTATGCCAGGCTATTCGAAGGTGCAGCAGGCTCGGTTGCCTCCACCACGGATGAAAAACGAATAGGGTTGACAGGGATGGGGTCGGCGAGAGGACCCCGAGCATGGCGCGAGGAGGACAAAGCAACGGCACAAAGAAAAGGACGAACAACGGGCAAAATACGCGTGGCCGTTCGAGATGACATCACACGTAGAAAGAAGCGAGTAGAAGACACGAGGTGGGGAGGAGGAGGAGGAGAGAGAAAAGGAATGGCACTCTCTGCTGCAGCTTCTACGCTTGCGAAGAATGGTTTATCTGCCTCCCCTCCCCAACCCCAACCCTACCCCACAATGCACTACCTCTCCTCCAGCCTTTTCCCTGGAGCTGCTTTCCCGTCCTTATCCATGTACCTCTTCATGGAGAGAAACAGACGGCAAATCACCATGGCGATACCATCGAACCCATACTGGCGCAGCACACACCAATCACATGGAGTTGCTGTGCCACCAATCCGCTCTGTCAGCAACGCTCCACCCACAAGCATGCCCGCAGCAAACCGTCGTAACATCAAAAAAGTGCGCTCCGACCAGGGAACGAGAGGGTGAGGGAGCAGCGAAGGGGGCTCGTAATCCCGTTGCTCTCTACAGCGAGAGAGAGCTGTCAGTATCTGTGCACAGACATGCAGTTTGGGCTTCTAGCGGCGACGCCGCTTCTTCCATTGGGGCGTGACGTCAGTGCTGATGCTGCTGGACGAGGAAGAAGAGGACACGCTCTCCTCCGAGTAAGAGTCATCGCTGGAGTCCGCCTCACCATCGCTTTCTTCATCCTCTGACGATGGCGGCGTTGGAATGACGTGCGCCTTCTTTGCGCGCCGCCTGTCCACCGGAGGCCCGCCGGTACGACGGATTAAGCAAAAGTTCCCGGGCAACTCCAGGGAATACTGGATCATCGCCCCATCGAGCGCTTTCTCCGCGAAACACACGCCGTAGGTGTAGCCTCTCGCCTCCGCCTTGCCAAACATGGCCGAGTCAGGGATCTTGATCTTGGCAATCGAGGCGTCTCGATATGCCTCCTCCAGGAGCTGTGCCACGGCGAGGTTGTACTTGCTCCATGACGTGGCTCCGTTATCCTTACCCTTCCCGTGGTTCTTCCACTCCCACAACCCCACCCTGTGCGGTGCAGGGTCCGCAGCGGCAGCAGAAGGTGGGGGTGTTTTATCCGCTACGCTGCCAACCGAGACCTGCGTGGATGGCGCGAAAGCTGCAGGAACATGCTGTGAGGCTGGTCGAGCTTCGTAGGCCTGCGCTGCCGGTGATGAGACCGAAGTTCCTTCCCGCTGCTGCTGCTGCTGCTGGAGCGCCACATCTAGTAAGCCACGCCACTCCGGCTTCCCACTCCCGTCGTCCGCCGCTGCACCTTCGCCAGCCCAAGTCCGTCCCTGTGAGGACAGGTCAGCTCTCTTTTCCCCGTCACTCGGGCCGTCATCGTCGTCGTCGTCGCCCCCGCCGACTGCCCTGGCCAACGGGACAGTGAGCATCTCCGCAGTCGTCTTCGTCGTCACCGCCGCTGTGGCATCTTCGCGTGTGGCCTCGGTCTCCTCAAAGCGCACCGTCAGTGTTGGTAGGCCAAGTTCATCAGGGAAGTGCACCGTCGCCGCGCCGATCCAATGGCGATCAGGCGCGTGCATGACCGTCAGTGGGTCAGAGAGAGGTACATCGACCGTAATGACGTCGCCAGCGCTCTGGTGCGCTGTGGCCTCCTTCACAGCAGCCGTCGCACTAAATCGCACCTGCGCACGCTGCCACAGGGGCGGACTGTGTTCTTCTGACTCGGTGGTGGCGTCACCACGCAGCCGGGGCACAGGTGTGCAGCTCGCACCGAGGAAAGAAGGATTCTTTCCCACCTGGACCATGCAGAGGTGAGGCGGGTGCCATACCATGGCGAGGTGCTCCCGCGATGCGTACTTGTGCGACAGCAGCTGCGCAGCTGGCAGTTGTCGCCCGCGTCCAAGAAAGTAAGTGTGGTTGGTCTTGTCCACCGACACGACAAGGCGATCGGAGCGCACAATCACCCACTTGCCAACGGGTGCCGTGGCGGAAGTGCTCATCTTGTGAGGGATGCGCAGGCACAGCAAGGACGTCGTCGTACAGTACCGTTTAGAGGAAAAGAGAAAAGAGAAATGCGGGCGTCTATGCCCCCGTGCGTGTGCGTCTCTGGGGAGGCCCGGGGACGTGAACGTCTGTGATGGAGTCTCAGCGTGGCGGTTTGTGAAGAAGAAACGAAGTTGAGAGAACTGACGTTGCGGCACAACAGCGAGAGAGCAGCTGAACCCCCCCCCCCCCCCCCCCAAAGAAAGGGAAGGTCGTGTACGAATAACGAAGCGGCGATGGATGGCACGGCTCCATTTTTTTTTACTATACCGGTGAATCACACAGTGCACAGCATGCCTGATACTGGCGCCGCCACGTGTTGGCCCTCTCTCGTACACTGCCGAATCACCCACGCGATGCGGTGGTCTCCCCTCTCCTCCCCTCCCCTCTCTTTTTCTTTCTCAACGAACGAACGACCAAAAAAAAGTGCGTAAAACAGTGGAGAGCAGAAGAAGTGCGGAACCCCCTCTGCCGCCACGGAGTGCGCACCGTCGGCGAATCCACCCGAAAACGCTTCGGACCACGATGACCATCAAGCGCGTCCCCACGCCGGTCGTCCATTGACTCGCTCTTTTCCTCCTTCCCTTTTTCTTCGCCGTTCCGTACAACTGCCACGCATGCCTGGCGGCTCATCGTGAGCCTCGACAGTGCCTCGGTAGGGAGAGCGAGACAGGCCGTCGCTGAGACAAGGACGCACAGCTTGAGCTCTTTTCTCTTTGGGTTTCAGCCCTCGTAGCGGAGCCCCCCGATTTCCTCTCCAGTGACAAACATGTCCACAAGGTCGGCGGCATGGAAGTCGTCGAGGTTGTCATCAGCACCCAAGAAGGCGGAGAAACCACCCCCGCTGACGTTACTTTGTAGTGCGGCAGACCGGTTGAGAAGGCTTGCGTGAACCGTGCTTGACAGAGTGACGGGACGGATCGGGACAGCCTCACCTGTCTCACTCACTACAGATAATCCCGCAGACGCATTGAAGGAGGGTAAGGGCACAGTCAACAGCGTACGACGGCAAGGCTGTGCAGCAACGAGGGCGCCGCTTTGGGCTGTTGATGCCTCTCTATAGAGATCTGCCAAGGGTAGGTCATCGACACCGCAGAGCACTGAAGAACAGTCACCACTAACACCGGTGCGACTCAGGCTCGCAGCTGGTAAGAAGACGCCAGGGGAAGCTAAACGTGGTGGTGTCTTTCTCCCCTCTTCACTATCCCGGTCCTGCTGCTGCTGCTGCTGCTGCTGCTGCTGTGAAGCATACACCTCTACCGGGTACACCCATCCCTCCTGCTCCACCACCTGCACTCCGTGATAGCGGCAAAGGCGCGCAGGCGCGCAGGGGGTGGCAGTGGCAGCCTGGCCCGTGCACTGTTCCGGCCTCACTCGCTTCCGTTTAGGAGAGTTTCTCGATTTTGACGATGGCGAGGGAGCAGGCGACGTCGTGAAGGACGACGTAGAGGACCACCCACTGCTGACGTCGCTAAAATAGGACGTGACAGGCCACTGCAGTGGTTCGCCTGTGACTACAGTGTCGGTGTTACGCTGCCCACGGTCGGCGTAGTTACTCGCCTCGGTGGATAATGTTGCCGATGGGCTGCTGCTGGAAGTGTTCGGGTCAGAGTCGTTGGTGCCGTCGTTGGTGGAGTCGCTGTCGCTGATCTCAATCACATCCTTCGTGGCGGCGCTGCCGGCGGAGAGGTGATCACGGCGCAGTTGAGCGTTGCGCGACACGTTTGCTGGGGAACACATCAGCAGCTGCTTTCCATCCATTACGCTTAAGGGGCGCCCTTCCCTGTCGATTTCCATAGCACCAGTGTCCTCGTCTGGCAGCACGCCGAGCTCCGCCATCAGAGTGCGCCACTCCTCCGGCAACCGTGTCGGGGTGGGCACCCCTGCCCCCGCTGGTTCGTCAATCAATTTTCGGGGTACCGAGGTCGACCTCTGCTTTGTTCGCTGTATGAGAAGGGCCTGCTCCGTTGCGAAGCGCGCGCGAGGCGAAGCCTGGTGCGAACGTGGCACAGTAACACACGCTGCTGCCGTTGAGTATGTGCTATCAGAATCGGCTCTTCCACGAGCACGTGGAGCAGCGGATACGCGCGACGCCGCCACGGCGTGCTGCGACTGCAACAGGCCGCGCTGTCGCGCCGCTTCCTTGACTTTCTCCCACATTCGATGTGCGCTAGAGCCTTTGTAGGTGCGCCCGTCGTAGACAAAACAGCGGCGCCCACGCGCGGTATACCAGCGGTAGTCACAGAGCTGACCGTCATTGCGCAGTGTAACCGCTGCGGAGGCCTGTGAGCTGCTGCTGCGGCGGCGGCCTCGGCCACGACGCCGTCCGTCGCCGCTGACGACTGTACTGCTACGGCCGCAGTGTACCCGTGCTGACGACGAGGCAGTTGCGAGGGTGGTGGTTGCTGGCACTGGCGAACCGCGCCGCCGTGTACGGCGCAGTGAGGGTGTGGCGTCTGGCGTCAAACTCCCGTAAATGACGCCTCCGTCAGAGCTGACACCACCATGAGCGCTGTTGATGTTGTGAGTGAATTTCGCCGGGGCTACTGAGCGGCCGCCTTGGAGCGTGGCCAGCCGCAGGCCGGATTCGATGGAGGTCACCCCTTGTCGCCGAAGCTCGCTGATGCGGACGATGCCTGCACCGTAGGCCGAGGAGGAGGTATTGTTGACTGTGCCGGTAGTCGTGTTCGTCGTCGAGCCCGGGGATTCCAATGTAGCATGGCCAGAAAAGGATGCGCACACGCTACTGTGAGTACGACCAGAAGAACTGTAGCCCGAGCGCCAATGACTTGCAGCTCCTCTGATGTCACCGCTGGCGCCAGCAGGGATGTCGGCTGGAGAGAATGCGCTGGATGCCAGCGGCGGTGTCACTCTTACAGCGAGGTGACGACCACCCAAAAGGCCTTGGCCTACCGTGATCCCGACGCCGCTATCGCTAACGATTTCCTGGTGGTGAACGGGTGACGAGGACGCCTGCACTGAGCTCATAGACGACGATGCGGCGCTCGACGCGCTCAGGTGGGCTAGGCCAAAGGGCACATGATACTGCATGCGTGAGGGCGCGTCCTACACAAATAAGAACGCAAAAACACCCCGGAGAAGAAGAGAGTGTGCTCGGCTTAGGGAAAGGCAGTGTAGTGTGCAGCAACAGTGGGCTGCGCCCAAAGTAAGTGCGAAAGAGGGCGAGAGAGGAAGACACTAGCGAATAAAGTTGTGGGGGTACTTGTGGCAGAGAGAGAGTGTGTGAGTGACTAGTGAGTATATATGTATATATATATGTGTGTGTGGGTGCGAGTGGGTGTGTGTGTTTCTGTGCAACTCCTGAGATGTCGTAGAAGAGGGCGCGAGGACACCTCCACGGAGGAAAGGAGGCGAGAGGAATGATAGAGAAAGCGGTGGTTGTGGTGTGGCGGTAGCCGGCGTGTATGTCTGTGTCGGTGTATTGGAAATGGAAAGCGTGACCGAGAGCACGCTTCGAGCTGAGATGAGGACGTCGTAGAGGGTGGTGGTGTGCACGTGTGAAGATACCATTCGAAAGACGCTACCGATCAATAGGAGTGCATTTGTGTGTGTTGTTTTTTTTCTTCCCAGGCCTATACCTAGCGTAGTGGTGACCGCAGTACCGGCTCTTATACGCTGCAGAGTGTAGGTGAGGTGTGCCACCTTGCAAACAAGACGAGCGCAAAGAATTGCTAGATTCTCCGTCGTACGCGTGTGCATGTGAGGCACTGGGCAAGAGAGACGGAGATAAAGCGATACAAAAAAAAAGAACGTCCCATCCCAGAGTGAGAGAGAGGAAGAGCGACAGAGGAACCAGACTGAAGGTGCGGAGAGAGGCCAGTGCGCATACCTGCTACGTCGCACGAAGGACGATAAGGTGGAGCCGCCGCAAGGAAAGGGCAAACACTCATTTTTGCGTGAGTTAGACGCGGAACGAGGAAAAAGGAGGCCACAAGGAGAGCAACACTGCGGCTTGACGAGACATGAGTGCGGCTCGAGGTGTGGATTCCTTCCCTCCCGAAGCCCCATATGGGGAAAGAAGAGCGCAGGCAGGGTCTTTCTCATACCTCGACGGTCTTCTCGAGCTCCCTCACCCTGCGGAGGCCGTTCTCGATCCAAACCAGTACGCTTGCGCCACTAGCTGTGCTATCCACCGCCACCGTCGTCTGCCCCTGTTTGTTTCCAGTCCGGAAGAGCATTCGTGTTGGGGTTAACCTTATTACCATCAATTTTTTTTTTGGGGGGTGGGTGGGTGGGCATAGGGCTGTCCTTGCTGAGTGTGAAACGGTACCTCTATCATAGGCACCCCTTATCATTACTACACAGGAGGAACAGGGGCCGAGACGCACACACTTTTTTTTAGGGAGAGAAAAAAAGAAAAGACAAAGCACACAGTACCATCATTGAGTGGGCTTTGTCTGATGTTGTTTTTGGTCTGCTTTTCTTCTCGTCTATTGTTCCTCATCGTCATCGAGCACCGGACACTTTGCCCCCATCAGAGGGGTTTGACTCCACCTTCTCATCTTCGCCACCTTTTTTTCCCGCTTCCTGCACCGATTCACTTCGTTTTTCGCTCATGAAGTGAGCGTCGATGCTGCATGACAGACTGGTGAAACTGCCAAAGGGGGGGGCGAGGGAGAGAGAAAAAGAGAGGAGGGGGTGAGGAGAATAAATACACAGACAACGCGCATGGACGCACGACAGACACACTCACGAAAGACCTCGCAGATAGGGAACAAAGCATGCAAAACAAACAAACAAAGAGACGACGCCCAACCTCTGATATACAGTACATCCGAAACAAGGAGATGCCAAACACACCAAAAAAAGGGCCGACGAAAACCACACAGATGCACACAAAGTACACAACACCGTTGACTGATTCACATCGACACATGATCTCGACGACGGCTGCTGTAGCGTTGCTTTCCCTCTCTCTCTAACCCTGTCTGTTGCTGCTTCTGCCGCGGAGAGCGCTTCTTGTACGTTGCACAGGACATTTTCGGCTCTCTTGCATGCGGGTCTCACAGTCCAACCGAAAGAGAGAGACACCGTCAGAGAGACAAACATGCACACCAGCCAGCAATAGCTGAAAAATAAAAGCCATCCATGTGGGCGTGTCAACGACTGTGTGTGTATGTGTGTGACGAGAACAGTGAAACACCAAAGAGAACATAAAGAGAGAGGGAGAGAACAAAAAATCGCACAGAAACCAAAGAAGACAGAAAAGCCCATAATGTTAAAAATTTTATTGCAATTTTTAGTATTTAGTTGTTCTCTCCACCACACTCCCCTCCTCCCTTTGGGGGGGGGGGGGAGGGGTTCTTCGTGTTTTGTTGCTTCTCCTTTTTTGTGACCTTCTTCCGCCCATTAGCAAAGCAAACCAGCCAACCAACAACAATACACACGCCCCCCCCCCCCCCCCCCACACACACACACAGAGAAGAACACCATCGCTGGTGGTTCCTCATCTTCCCTCTCGTTCTTCCCTTCCCTCTTCAACCTCATTATTTTTTTCTGTGCTC
Source organism: Leishmania braziliensis MHOM/BR/75/M2904 (assembly GCF_000002845.2). NCBI lineage: Eukaryota > Euglenozoa > Kinetoplastea > Trypanosomatida > Trypanosomatidae > Leishmania > Leishmania braziliensis. The sequence continues at coordinate 453,001 of NC_009320.2, read as the reverse complement.
TTCTTTTCAGCCCCACAAGAGAGGGTGAGGGCCAAGTACAAAAAAGACATAAGAGGGTCAGATACACAGGAGAGAGGAAGCTTGTGTGAGAGAGTGTGTGTGTGAGGCGTACGCCTGATGGTCCCTGAAGGAAGAAAAGGCTCGTACGGTGTGCGTGCAGACGGTGGCAAAGGGAGAGTCTGGTAGGGATCGGTTTCGGAAACACAGCTTTCTTTCCGCTTCGTCTGCCTTCCACTTCATTAGAGAGATGTGTGCGCGTGTGGGTGAGTATTAGAGCCCATATTTTCCTCCTAGCCGTGGTGTTCTGACACTCTTTCCCCCCTTTTTCTGTCGCCTTCTGAGTTGCATGACTTTCTCAGGTAAACATGTGTGCGTGCAGGAGGGACCTTATCAATTCAGATTGCGTTCGCTTTGTGATGTCTCTTCTTGTCCGTCAAGTCACCACCCCTCTGCACTCGGATGTGTGTGGGAAGAAGAGGACGAGGGAGTGCCTATTGCGTGTGTATGTTGTACTACTCCTCTCCGTCTGTGTCGATCAGTTTACCCGTCTTTTCTGGACTACCTTACCCCAGTTCCCTTGTTCGCCTTCACTCTCTTCCCCCCCCCCCCCCCCACAAACAACCACATAAAGTACCCCTCCCCCGATAGGTGTCTTTCCAAAGAAAGGTTTACACCGAGGAACAGACGCAAAGACATACCAAGAGAGGAGAAACTTTACCCCCCCCCCCCCCGCGCAGGGCGTACGTGCACGCTGAGGGTGAGAGAGCCTACTTTCGGTTTTCTCACGACAGTGCATACTTCCGCTGCAACTGCCGCCACCCTTTGCCACGCCTCGGATCGTTTTTTTTTTGTCCTCCTCTCGCATAGCCGCCCATCCACCCCCTCCCCCCATCCACACTCGCATGCTCCTCTGATGATGATGCTCGCGCATGGTACACCCTACACACGTTGTGCAGAGAGACCCCCAGCAATCAGTCAAGTGAAAAGGCCAACTGATACAACACACAATGGTCAAGGAGGGGGAAGAGTGGAGGGGTGAGAAGAAGATGACGGCCTACCAAGGTACCCGTACTCAGACACCCGGCGAAGAGCACAGAGAGAAGGAAAAAAGGGGATGAGAGGGGCAGAGGAGCGCCAGACGTGTGGTGCGCTGGAAGGTGCGCTCGTGAGAGATGCATACAGGCAGAAACCAATGCAATGGGGGATGGGTTGGGGGATGAGGGAAGAGAGAGGGCGAAGGAACGGGAGGCTGCGAAAGAAAAAAAAGAAGGAAATTGGGTAGAAGGACGAGGCTCAAACGGTGACACGAAGAGAAGACACACACACACACACGCACACGCTCCGACAGCCGGGCAAGAAGTAGCTGAGCGAGAACAAAGACAAAAACAAACAAGAAAAAAAACAAAGGCGCAGAGCGCACAAGACAAGGCGCCACGTGTCGGGAGTAACGACGGAAAGTCGAACAAAGGAAAGGGGGCGCACGGACTCCGCTTTGACCAACCAACAGGCACCCTCCCACCCACAAGCACACAGACACATGCACGAGGTGCTCCGCTGTGGCCCATAGGGGGGCAGGGATGCAGAGGGAAGCGGCGATGGCACAGTGGGCTTCCCTCCACGTGAGCGGGCGTGTTGGTCTGTGTGCATCGGTGCACCAAACGGAGATGCTGTCGAGCGGGAGGGCGAAGTAAGGATGTGCAGACGCGAGAAGGGCACCGAGGAAGTAAAGGGACACATGCGCTCATGGAGCTCAAGATGAAGCACACACCCCATACACACGGTCGTAGTGGTTTAGCGCGGTGAGTGAAAAGGGGAGGGAAGAGAGGGACTGTCGAACGACAACATAACAACAAAAAGGTGCGGGAAGGGGGGACGTAATTCTCTACCATGTCGGCGAAAGTGTATAGACATGCTCACCTGAGACAGACAGAGGTAGCGCTGCTAGAGCTGAGTCGGGTCCTCTTTCACTGCTCTGTGCCTCGCTTGCCCCGCTTTCCTCTATCTTTCGGCAGGGACAGGGTTCCTACAACCTCTTCGTCTGGGCTGCATATCAAAGGCCGAGAGCACGACCATGTAGATGTGGTCGGTGACGCGCAGTGCCGTTCCTCTCTCTCTCTCCCTCTCCTTGTCCTGGTTTCTTTTTTCCCTTTTCCCACTCGGCTGGCTACAGGTCGTCCATCGCATCCGTCGGTTCGGAACCGGGGGCACCGCCAGCCTGGTATACCTTTTGAATGATGGGATTCGTCACAGACTGCAGCTTCTCGCGCGCACCTTCGAAGTCCTCACGGTCAGCATTCGGATTCTCATCGACGAAGGCAAGCGCATCCTTCACAGCCTCCTCAACTGCCTTCTTGTCGTCCGCATCGAGCTTCTCGCCAAGCTTGTCCTTATCGTTGATCTGGTTGCGAAGGGAGTAAGCGATGCTCTCTAGCGAGTTCTTTGCCTCCACGCGCTCGCGCACCTTGCGGTCTTCATCCTCAAACTCCTCGGCCTCGCGCACCATGCGCTCAATCTCCTCCTCGCTGAGGCGGCCCTTGTCGTTTGTGATGGTGATCTCCTCCCGCTTCCCAGACGACTTGTCGCTAGCGGTCACTTGCAGGATGCTGTTCTCGTCCACGTCGAAGGCGACCTCAATCTGCGGAACGCCGCGCGGCGCCGGTGGGATGCCGGAGAGTTCGAACTTGCCGAGCAAGCGGTTGTCCTTCGTCATCTGCCGCTCGCCCTCGAAGACCTGAATCAGCACGCCAGGCTGGTTGTCCTGATAGGTGGAAAAGACCTGGCTCTTCTTTGTTGGGATCTGCGTGTTGCGCTCAATGAGCTTCGTCATGACTCCACCAACAGTCTCAATGCCGAGAGAAAGAGGAATCACATCGACCAGCACGACCTTTCCGCCTACCTCGCTCTCGCCCGTCAGCACGGCTGCCTGCACCGCAGCGCCGTACGCAACGGCCTCGTCGGGGTTGATGCCCTTGTTCGGCTCCTTGCCACCGAAGAAGTCCTTAATGAGCTGCTGCACCTTCGGAATGCGGGTCGAGCCGCCAACGAGGACGATCTCATCGATGTCGCTCTTCTTCAGCTTTGCATCCTCCAGCACTTTCTGCACAGGCAGAAGTGTGTTCTTGAAGAGCGCCATGTTGAGCTCCTCAAACTTGGCGCGCGTGATCTTCTCACTGAAGTCATGACCCTCGACAAGGCTGTCCACCTCTACGCGTGCCTCAGGGTGAGATGACAGCTGACGCTTCGCAGCTTCGCACGCTTTGCGAAGACGGGCCAGAGCCTTCTGGTCGCCCGAGATATCGACGTTTTGCTTACGCTTGAGACCATCCACAAAAAATTTCATCATGTTGTTATCGAAGTCTTCACCACCAAGGTGGGTGTCACCGTTTGTCGCGACGACCTCGAAGAAACCCTCGTCGATCGTCAGCAAAGACACATCAAACGTGCCACCACCGAGGTCGAAGACAAGGATATTCTTCTCCCCAGCCTTGTTGAGGCCGTACGCGATGGCAGCCGCCGTCGGCTCGTTGATGATGCGGACCACGTTAAGGCCGGCGATCTTGCCAGAGTCCTTTGTTGCCTGGCGCTGCGCATCATTGAAGTACGCTGGCACGGTCACCACAGCGTTCTTCACCTTCTCGCCGAGGAATGTCTCGGAGATCTCCTTCATCTTTTGCAGTACCATCGCACTCACTTCCTCCGGGGTGAATCGCTTCTGCTGGCCCTTGACCGTGACCTGCACAAGCGGCTTGCCAACCTTGTCCGCCACAATCTGATACGAGAGCAGCTTCTTGTCATTCTGTACAGTGGGGTCGCTGTACTTGCGACCGATGAGGCGCTTGATAGCGTAGATGGTGTTCTCTGGATTCTGCGGTAGCTGATTCTTTGCACCGTCGCCGACCAAACGCTCCGTGTCGGTGAAGGCAACCACAGACGGGGTGATGCGGTTACCCATCTCGTTTGTTACAACGTGCACCTCACCTTTCTGCCACACACCGGCAACCGAGTACGTCGTACCGAGGTCAACGCCGATGCACGGTGGTTCGACCTTGCCGCTGCCATCAGGGGCAGCCGCGGCCGACAGCACAAGCATTACCGACACGAGGCACACGCCCACCAGCGTTAGGCTGTCTTTGCGCATCATCATTTTCATCGCTCCGTCTTTTTCCTCTTTTAGAAGCACAGAAAGAGAAGAAAAGAGACGGGGTGACGAGGAGATGAGCGATGAAACCACAAATGAGGAGGGGGTGGGGAGCGGAACGGCGGTACAGTAGTCACGCAGATGTGCCCTAATTCGTTCGAGACCGACGGAGAAGGAGAAAGAGAGAGAGAGAGGGGGGGGGGGCGGAGGAAGGGCGAGTGTTCAAGTGTCGCTTAAGGGGAGCACAAGATAAGCGAGCAACTCGAACAATCAACCCTCAAAAGTGGGGGAGGAAGCCGCGTGGAGTAATGCACGAAATTGAGAAACCCTCACAGCCCTGAAGGAGAGGCGCCCACCGTTTTGTGTTCGATATCAGCGGCGTCAAGAGGAGGAGGGGGTGTACCGAAGGCTCCGAAGGCAAGAGAGCAAAAGAGGAGAGAGAGCGACTTGAGAGCGGTGTTACACTAATACCCTTCGTATGCTCGTATGGGTAGGGGAGGAAGCGGGAGCGAGAGCGAGAGAGAAAATAGGGGGCGGGTATGGTTTGATGTCGTGTGACGTCGTTCACAGGAGAGGGATAACGTGAAGGAAGGTAAAGACGGGAAGATGGAAGAGCGGGAGCCTCACTGAGTAGACACAACACCCTTGGCAACGGTAAGGCGACGCGGCGTCACGGTCGCCCGACCAACCATCAAAAGAGGAGGTCACTCTGAAAGAGACTCAGGTGGTGCATAGCTACAGCTAGGCCCGACATCGACGTTGTACCGGTTGCTGCACTGGCGCCTCTCCTAAAACATTTGGGGAGATGCGCCAGTGCAGGCACACGTGTCTCTTCACGCAAACTTTCCCAATCATGCTTCCTGTTTGCAACTCTTTCGATGTCATTAGCGAGCAAGGCACCCCCCGAGTACAGACACACATGGACGCCTTTGCAACGATGCACAAGTGCGCATTTAGTGCGGTAACATAAAAGAGCTCTGAACGGCCATGCGTGCAGCGTGTGTAGACCCCTGCCACACACATACACACAACCGCGCAGAGAAAATTCCAACAGGCGCACTGTCAGAGAAGGAAGAGACACACGAAAACGATCGCGAGAGGACAAACACTGCGCAACGCACATCCGAGACTCATGTAGCATACGCCTTACAAGCGACCTGGGGTGGCCTGCACAATGCGTCCCCACGCCTCCATCTGCTTCGGAACCTCCATCAACACTGCAGCCGCAAGCCTTGCAGGGTCCTTCCCCTCGAACGAATTAAATGGCACAAACTGCACCAAGTCACGACGCGCCGGTCGTTTGCTGCGATCCCGAAGAACACTACCATCACCGTCGAGCTGCTCCATCGAGCTGAAGTCGGCGTGCCCAATGCCAATGATCACAATTGACAGCGGCACGTCATCTGCGGCAACAATCGCGTCGATTGTATCCTGCATGTCTGTGATGGCGCCGTCCGTGAGGATTAGCAGAATCGTGTACACGCCGCGAGCCTGCCGCGCACCGGTAGCGATCGTCCGAATAGTCGGCGCAAAGTTGGTGGGTCCGCTGAACTGCAGCATGGGCAACAGCCGAGCGTACGTGTCCACAACCGCCTGCATCCCGTTCAGGTAGGCGTTCGCGGGGTTTCCACTCAGCGGGAAGAAGTGGCTCGTGCCGTTTGTGAAGGGCGCCACGGCACCAAATCCGTACACGGGGAACATCCGGTCGCTGTCGTACTCCTGCACAACGTTGCTCACAGCCAGCATCGCACGCACATAGCTGCTAGGGTGGTACGGACTGCAGAAGTGCAACGAGCGCGGGTCACTCGGGGCCCCGTTCGACCCCGTAAAGTCGATGGAGAAGGCAATGTTAATACTCATGCCAGCTTGTACATACTCCAAAAAGCTGTAGCTTTTCACGTAGTCGCACCGGTCCACGGCGATAAACCCGTACGACTTCCGCTTCCCCTTCTTCTCAAGCGTCAGCTCAAACTCCTTCCCGCCTGCAGCAAGTAGGTGCTCACCGGTGATCACAAAGCTGCCCATTGGCTCGTCAGTACCCAGGTCTTGGTCGAAACACTCGAAGTGGATGCACGGGGAGACGACGTCGCCACCGCAGAGGTCCACCAGATCCATCGGCGGCGTCGGCCTCCACTGCGGATTCAGTGAGTTCTTGATCACCTCGCTCTTGTAGACGGTGGAGCGCTGGCCGCTAGGCAGAAGGCGGCTCAGAATAAAGTACGGGTCCGACTTGCCGAACAAGTCCATCTTCTTCAGGTTTCGACCACTGAAGCTCACGCCAACGGTGCCCCGCTGCGACCCGACATACGACGCAGTCAGCGTCACGGTGCTCTTGCCCCCCAGACTGAGCGTCAGCGTGGAGCCACGCGATGATATCAGATGAGCCAATGTGAACTCCGCAACACCTAGCAGATCATCGGACTTGTGCTTGTCACTGTCCCACACCTCTACGCGCATGGTCTGGCGGATCTCGAAGTAGTAGTTCACCGAGATGGAGGTCTTGAAATCAGGGTTGAGATTGTTCTTGATTACCTCTGTGCGTCCCACGCAGACCTTGCCGCCATCTGTGGTCTCGAACAGCATCGCGTAGGGGTCGGATTTCGAGGTTATATCCTTGTCCAACAAGTGGGCACACTTGAAGTACACCTGGACCACTGTGCTGATTGACGTCATCGTGCCACCTCAATACCGAGAAGCAACCAGGCCAAAGGGAGAGATGACGAGCAGCCACAAGACCGGCGCGGGGGGGGCGTAGGAAAGAAGCCGCTGTGGCCGCAGACGTCGAGGCGCTGCGCTCGGCAGAGGGACACCGCAATATGCAAAAACAACGATAAAAAACAACACAAAAGGCAGAGAAAAGAGTTCAGTCTGGCGGCGACTCGTTCAGTCCGCCCGCCCCCACCGAAGGAGAGCGTAGAACCGGCAGTGAGGAAGAAGGGTCGATGGCCCACGGAGGGAGAGAGAGAGAGAGCGACCAGTACAGTGAGCACATGTAGTGAAAAGGAATGAAGGATGACTGGGCTGATGTCTGCACCAGGATGAGGTTAATGGTGCTACGCACATGCGCTTACAGCGGGACAGAGACCACAGGCACGGGGTGAGATGACACAGAAACGAGCATCTCAAGAAGAGCCCCACTGGAGCAGTTTGCACCAGCGCCCGCTACTTGTTCACCGCTACATTGAGACACTAAACAAGTCGGCATACATGCGCATGCAACCGCAGCTCACCCGCACTATTGAGTCGCACTGCGGCGTAGCCCTGGCCCCCCAGGACGAGCCGTCCTGCCGTCGCAGCGGGCCATGCGCCTAACGCGCCCCGCCCCGCCCTTGCCTTGCTCCTCCTTCGGCTGCGTGCTGCCGTGCTGCCGTGCGGGTCGCAGGGCGTGGTCTGGGCGAGGGCCGGGTGAGATGCGCTCGAGGAGGAAGTGGGCCAGCCCCAGGTCAGGGCCCACTGAGGCCCTGTACCTTGCCTGCATCCCACGCCTCGCAGACACACACGCTAGGGCTCACCCGGTACGGCACCCTGCACGCCGACCCCTCCCTGGTCCTCCGACCTCTGGGCGCCTTGTCCGTGCGCGATACGCCAGGCTCTCATTTCGCACGTCTCGACAGCGGAAAAAAACAAACGCTGAGGCACACGGCAGGCAAGAAAGCAACGACAACCCTGCTGGCATGAAGCCAAGCGATGAAACGTAGAAGATGTTAGAAAGGGAAACGCCACATCTCATTCAAGGCACGAAGATGTCTGTGCTCGTTGCCTGCATTGCAGCTATTGTGGGGGAGAAGCGCAACGACAATGAAAGTTTGATACGTGTACTCCCCAGCGCCACGAAAAGAAAACGAAGCGCTGGGCGTTTTGTATCGCTTTTATTTGATGGTACCGCACCTTAGCGGAGTGCATTGATGGCGAAGTACGGTAGAGGTGAAGATGATCACTCCGAACACGCGCAGGGCGAGTGAGCGAAGTGGGGGGGGGGAACAAAAAAAAAAAGAGGAAGATGCGTGAGTCAAAGGAGAGGAATACGAAGGAAGGAAAAGGAAGCACACACACACACAGGCACACACGCATACCACACAACGAGAGAGCATAGACATGGGGCCCCAGGACAAACAACACATATGTGAGCCAACCGAAACGCGAAGGAGGCGGTTGAAATACGAGACACACATGCGCTGCTCTATTGGACTTCGCTTTCTTTTTCAGCCTCATCTTCCTCAGCCACTCGGATTTCAGGCGTGCAGGCAGTTACCTTGCGTTATCGACGGAGGGTACCCTGCGAGGTGGTCTGGACGGGAGGCCCGCTGCGGCATGTGCTCCGCTTTGCAAATCTTTACACAGCTCCTCATGTACGGTATGCCTGCGTGGGCTCCCTTTTTTCTCTTCTCTTCAGGGGCCACATTGCGGGTCTTCCTCGAGAGCGTAGAGGCCTCCGGGTGGGGTGGGGGGCTTGAAGAGATGAGAGGCGAAAAGGAAAAGAGAGGCAAGGCTGAAGGTATCGCAAGAGACGGTATTGCCGTGCGTCTTTCAGGGTGTGAGAGCGACCATCGTCGAGGAGAGCGGGGAGAGCAAAAGTGCGGAATTCTGTTCGACAAAACCAAAAGAGTAAAGGGGCAGAAAAAGAAGGACTGGACTCGCCTGTTTCCCCTTTCGGCTAACTAAATTGACATGTTAAGTGATGGCCGTGCCGTGCGGTGAGCGTGCGAAGGCAGGCGGGGGGGGGGGGGAGGGCCAAGTGCATAAGAAAGAGACGCAGAGAGAAGGGGGGAGGGGGTAAAACGTGAGTGTAGAGGAGGGCGGGTAGGCATCGACTTTCGTGCGGAACCGCTAGTTTTGCTTCAGCACTTGTTTGTTTCTTGCATCGCTGTGTGGATGGCACAGCAGAGCAACAACACACTCGCACACTGAAGATGGAAGCCTCGTGTACCCCTACCCATGCCACTACATCTGCACCGAGTGAATAACGGTGAGCAGCAACGGGTGGTGATGGGGAGACGGATGGCGCCAGACACGTGTCAGTCTACAGACAACTCTCCCCTTCTCTTGTCCCTCCCGGTGGATCTCTCTTCCACTGTAGCACTACTCCTGCCGTGCATCCTTGCGTCACTACCGCTTACCCTAGCACACAGCAGCGAGTGTAACACAACGCCGACTGGTGAGGTCAGTGACCAGCACGTCGTTTCTTTTCGTTGTTGCTGTGGTCGCGCCTTGCTTCGTGACCTTTCGATTGAGGCATTGTTGCGGATGTGTGCTGCTGTTCTCACCTTGTTGCACCCAGAGTAGGTGGGCAGGGGAGGAGGAAAGAGGAAACAGCAACGCGTGAGAGCGACACGTGGGACTACCTGCTGGGCAAACAACACACCGAACGAGAAGGCGCCATAATAAGCCACAGCAGGAGCGGAAGGAAAAAGGGGGTGAAGGGCGCCCAAACGGAGCGCAGCGCCTGTTAGGTAACAAAGCGAGAGGGAGAGAGAAGACGACAGAGGACTACGGCGTTCGTGTGTGTGCGTGTGTGTGTGTGTGGGGGGGGGGGGGGGTAGAGAGAAAGCGTCAGCCTCACTTCCTGTTCTGCAGATAACCACTTGCACTGCAGGGTTTGGGAGAAGTGACGCACCTCCTCTTATGTCGTTCTGCCGGCAGCAATGTAAAAAAAAAACAAAAAGAGAGTTCTCTTGTACATAATCCTCGCGCGGGCACCCCCCAGGGTTGTTGTGAGTTCCCCACCCTCCTGTACAGGAGTGCACGGTCCTCCACCGTCACGACGGATGGCTCGTGAGGAAGCGTAACGCAGGTGTGAAAGGGTGGAGGCGGCAACAAATGCGCCATACCTGAGCAAGATAAAAAAAAAAGCGGCTAACGCGACAGAGCGAGGACGAGAGCCATCGATGCACACACACACACACACATGCACAGATCGGGCAGCAAATGTGTGACCTGATGAGCGATTCTTGGCGTGCTTCCCTAGTGTAGTGAGTGACGGAGTGCTTGGAACGCGAAGTGAAATACTGGACACTAGCAATCCAATGCACATTGTATCGGCGAAGGAGAGCGGTAAGGTGGGCGACCAACCACGTCACTGGTGTAGAACAGACCCTTATTCATACGTCCATATATGCATGAGAGCCGTCACTCAGAAGTAGCGGGACCTGCCCCACGTGACACCCTTGTCTGGAAGAGTCATCTCATGCGGCGGCGCGGCGTCCTCAGTGTAGAAACGGCCAGTGCGCAGGTGGTAGTGGCATGTCGACTCGTACCCAGGCGCCAGCCGCAACAGCGTGTTATCCATTGCATTCGGCGCTGCCCATGGCTCCTTGATGCCGTTATAGGTGGAGCCACCGCCTGTACCCTCCAGGCCGGTGGTAGCGTGGCCTGGTTGCCACAGACGCCGCTCCGGGTGCGAGACGTCGAATGAGATGTGCTCGAGTGCGGTCGCCTCCCCATCGAAACTTTGCCCGTCGGCTCCCGCCCCTGCCACGCCGCTTGCGGTCGGGCCAGCGGTGCTGCCTATAACCGCAGAGTGGCCAGATTGCGAATCGTCCGCGGTGCCAAGGGCGGCGGCCTGGTCTGCTGCGAGAACGGTAGTGCCATAGCGTGATTTGCCGAACAGGGTGCGGCCTGGGTATGGAGTACTGTCGTCCATCATGAGGGAAGTTCCGTTCTCCGTCGGCGCGCCTGGCTGTGCCAGGTGCACTCTACTCTTGAAGAAGGTGCCGGCCGGAAGCGGGTTCATCCAGTACGCGCCGGCGTAGTTGATGAAGGTGTCCCGGCCGCTGCCATCGTTCTCGTAGAAGGATTTGTACTTGTTGGACATGACTACTGCGGCGGTACTTGAACCTGCGGTTGTGGTGTGGGTAAAGTTGTCAGTGAAACGTGGTGGTGGCGGGGGGGGGGGGGGCTTGACTGCAATGGTGATACACGTCTCTCCTAAAACGCTCAAGGGTGCAAGTTGAGAAAAAAGGTGTGTGTGTGTGTGTGTGTGTGTGTGTGTGTGTGCGTGTGTGTGTGTGGTGGGTTCGGACAGTGGGTTCCCAAGCTTTCGGAAAAAAGAGGGGGAGACCAGAAGGGAAGAGGGAAGTTGTATCAAAACCTGCGAAGAAAAGGTAGTGCGGAAGGGAGGTGTAGAGGGCAATAAAAACATGTCACATTCGTACTCGACAAGGTCAAGATTTCCTCAACTCGTGGATCCTTTGCTGACAGTGATCAGGGGCGCAGATATGCTTGTATCCGTCCACTACAACGCACTCACACATACACACATGCACACAACACCACAACCTCACCTGTGGCGAGTCTCTCCCTTTCGCTCCTCATATCCTGGCAGCAGCAGATGCCGCTGAAGCGTAGACATGTGAAGAGAGAACGCCCGTGAGAGGGAAGGAGAAAAGGGGCGCCCGTCCCTCGCTACGTTCCCTTTGGGTGCTTAACCAACCTGTAACGCTACCAGAAACTTCTTTGGACTTCAGTGAGCTGTCCGGGATGAGGCACGTGACGATGGTCGCCAATGAACAGGGAGAGGGGATGGTGATGGAAAGCGACGGCGACGCAGTCAGAGAGGCAGTCGCCTGTACCTGACGTCTCGTGTTTCTCGTTTTCGCCTTTGTTGGGAGTCGTCACTCTCCAAGCCGAGGCTCGCCGTCTCGGCCTCTTCGTGTGTCTCCACGCATGTCAACTCATTTTTTTGGGGAGCTGAGTTGACTTTGTCTTCTTTCTACGGGCCGCCTCGCTCGCCTCCAACTTCTTGTCTAGTCGCTTCTTTGCATCCTCATTGCCGAGGTGCCGACGGGCCCGCCGCTGCGCTGCTGCGTCGGCGGTGGCTTGTCGCCGTGCCGCGTTCTTGCACGCGTCGCCGCACCCGTGCCGCTCAGGCAACATATGACTGGTGCAGTAGCGCTGCTCGCAGTACTCACACTTGGGCAGTACCACCAAAGCCACGCTGGAGCAACCCTTGAAGACGCATGGTTCACTCATTTTTGAAGGTAAAGAGGGGAGAGACCAGGACTGCGGGAAGTCCTCCTTGTTAGGCCGAGAAAATCAGTGAAGAATGGAGGAAGGGATGAGGAAGGTGCGAGGGTAATCCGATCCGTTGTGCGGACATTCGAAGCCTTCCCACCTCCCCCCAAAAAAACATCTGCAGGGAAGGGGGCAGGTCTCGGTTTGCAGTGTATGCACGGGTTAGGATAGAATACACTTCGCACTGTCGTGAAGAAAAGGGGCCCCGTGCAGGGGTCCACACACTCACGCACTGCCTGAAGAGCGCTAGAGGAGAGAGGAAGGCTGAGGGGGTGATGGTGGTAGACGCGACTGGAGACGGGATTTCGACTTACCTCGTTGTGCAGTAAAGAAAGTGTGCGGCACGGCGTGCCATCCTCAAAAAAAAATTGACGTACATACGAGAAAGAAAGAAAAGTGAGAGGCTGAGCAACTTGTACGGCATCCAGGCCATATCTACTTCACTGGTGTGGCGTCGTGCCGCACTCTCACCACCCTTGTGTGTATACGTTGTCACTCTCGCGGGGTCATCTGCAGGCAGGTCCACTTGATTCCGCTTCGATTAGGGTTTAAGCTTGCTTATTTGGTGTTGCTCGAACACACGCAGATACAGACAAGCTCTGACGCATACATGTGACCTTCCATCCTCTCGGATGCTGCGCCTCCGGGGCTCGCGTCACATACGGCTGCCATCACTGTGAGATGGTGTTGGAGAGGGTAGATACGACAGCAGCTCTGCACTCATGACTTGGTGGTCCATCTGTTCTACACACTGGCGGCGCTCCCACATAACCTGTTCCGCCTCAGCAATGAAGGCATCGATAAAGCCACTGGTGCTTCCCGTCATCGTTGATGATAGTGCCCACAACGCAGCATCTTCATCGTGGAAGTGCATCATGTCCACTGGCTGAGCAGCGACTCGATCCGCTTGGATGAGAGAAGGTCCAGGCTCGCCACTGGAGCGGCTGAAGAGGTGTGCACCCGCGTGGCGGCCCCACGTTTCCAGCGGGGCAACAGCCACAAAGTGTGCCGACGATCCAACACCAGAAGTGCTGCTGGGGCCGGAATGGTGCGGACAGGTGCAGAAAGGAGTTGCACTGGTTTGCCTCTCACACCGCTGGAGCGGCTTCAGCGCAATGGAAAACTGTGAAGGATCGCGGGTCTCTTCCACAGCCTCGAGGTTGAACAAGGATGGAAGTTGATGCCAACTCACTCGGAGCCTCTTCAAGTCGTAAAGAGCTGAATAGCGTCCGGCAAAAGTTGTGTCGCTTGCTGAGGCGGCTTGCTTGGTGATGCCACTGCTTGAGGCACTGTCTTCCAAAGCGGTTATGCCGGCCCACAATACTGCATCACTGGCGACGGCGGCTGCTGTCCGGTCCTCTTGCTCCCCCTCCTCCACAGTGGTAGCGGGATGGAGTATTGCATTCCGTTCCACATAGGCGTCAAGAGAGCACAGCTGGCTGTGCACGGAGGTACACAGCGTCATGGTTTTTGTAAACTTCCGCAGACGAAGGAGCGCTGAGTGAGTGAGATGGTTGCCGCCAAGGTACCAGGTGCACCTGCGCGACGAAAGAAGTACCGGATGCCGTGGCAGAACGGGGGTAGTGCAGTTAGCTGGGGAAAGCAGTAGCTTCTCGCCCTCTGACATCTCCGCTCGTAGCAGCTCAAGGGAAAGCGGAAACTGCGCCAAGACCGTGTCTGAGAGCCCACACTCCTCCAAACCTAAGGCGAAGCCATGCTCTCCACCAGCAGCACTCAGGCCCATATGACGCCACACGAGGCCCTCATGCTTGGGCTGCGTGCGGTGCTCCGCTACCGCCGAGTCGGACGTGCGGGAGGGTGCGTATGATGCTCGTAGAGCAGCTCCAGACATTACAGCGCCAATAAGTGCAGCTGAATTGAAGGAATTCTCAGAGAGGTCCAGCAGCCTCAGAGATGGCAGGTACGTGTACGGCATGAGACAGCTGTCTTCGGCACTCTCAGTATTTGGGTTGCCCTTCTCTGCACGAATACCTGCCAGGAGGCGCGCCTCGTTGAGAAGCGCATGACGCACCTCTTCTTCAGGGACGGTGTCCAAGTCGAGAAGCTCGTGTGCTGCGCTTCTGTGCTCCATCGAGCCTGGAATGACTCCGTCGATATTTGAGATCAGCAGTCGCACCACATCCGTTAGCACCGCATCTGTACAGCCAACATCGCGCAGCAGAACTTCTTCAACCCCATAAAAACTATGCTGCACAGAGCCAATCGGGAGTCTCACGTTGCACGACACCTCGCGTGTTGCCTCCAGACACAGAAGGGCTCTCAGTAGTTGCTGGACGCCAGTATCACCAAGGTAGGGGTTGTGGCTAAGGTCAACCTTGGTCAGCTGTGCGAAAAAAAGCGACTGCGAAGCCTGCCGTGCCGGGGAGTCCCACGGGCCATGCATCTCACTGTACGCTACTTCCCTAAAACGCTGGAGAAAAGCAAAGAGGAGTCCGTCAGTGCACAGAGCACGTACATCGGCCTCCTCAACACCGCAGCCTTGTAAGAGAAGGACACCGCAACACGGGGGTACTGCTGCTGCTGCTGTTGCCAAACGTTGCCTTTCAGAGATGGATTGCACCATGCCTGCGCCAAGAGCAATGAGAAGCTTCCGACGGGCCGCCGAGCTGTGCTCCTCCCCTCCATCACAGCCGCACGACACAGATGTCAAAGAGTTCCAGGAGAGATCTACAGTCTCTACGATGTGACTGCGTAGGCCGCCGGTGCTGAATGGATTCACGAGGGAGGTGTGCAGGAGCGTCAGCACCCCGACGGCCCCTAGTGTATTACGCTGCAGAGAGAGAGTATGCAGAAGAGAGCGCTTGCTAGAAGAGAAGGACGCGTCGTCCCGTGTGTTATCCGGACGCGCATCTTCCATACACCATGCTACCTCACTCAAGTAAGACGTCACCCATACAGCACCGCGGTCTGTCAGACCTACACCGTCGAGTATTAAGGATTCGAGAAGAGGAAGAACTGCTCGGTGTGGCGCTGACATAGCATCACTGGGTCCTTTTTCTGACGATGCAGAGGCTGCAGTGGAGGTAGGGAAAACTGTTGAGAGGAGGGCTTGCACCCCAGCATCCCCCAGGGAGCAACCGCTCAGGTTCGCTATACGAATGCTGCTCCACGGTGCAGCAGGAGCCATAGCTGGCGCACTTGACCCCAACCTTGCTGCCCATTGCTGCACATCCAAGGCCGTCACCTCGCTGTGACCTTCGATGGAGAAGGAAACTAGCCAATGCGAGGAAAGAGCTGAAATGAGCTTCCCCAGCACGTCAGCCTCAGCGTTGTCTTTGTTTTTCTTCTCGGCAGCGCCTTCTTCACTGCCACAGATGTCAGTAAGGCTCACATTTTCGGGGATGCACCACCGTATTGGTTTGCCCCTCTTCCACCTGTCTGCGCGCAGGGTGTGGAGACACCCACACGCATACGATTCTGCCGACTGCTGATCTACAGTAGAGGTATCGAGAGACGGTACCATATGGGGAATTGGGGCGAAGTCATCCACGCCCCAGTGACGGTCAGCGGTGAGTTGTCCTATGGTGCCTTTCAGGAAGGCGCCCATCGTTGAAACAAGACGTGGGAGGGGCAGCCGATGCGCCAGCACAAGCGAGCAAACAAACAACACAAAGCGGAGTGCCGGATTCCAAACAGCTGCCAATAACATCACAGACTGGGAAGAAAAAGGGGACGACTGAGATGGTGCGTACAACACCGAGTGAGGGGAGGTATGCGCATCCAAGCGGGTGAGCGAAGCGCAACGGGTAGCTGACGCGCCACCAAAGAAAACGAGAGTGAGAAAAATTATCACGAAAGGCCAGAAGTGGGGTAGGCGAGGGCGATTAAAGAGAAAGAGAGGGCGGTGCTGGCTATGCTGGCCTCGTCTGCCCTGGAACAACTGCACATGTAGGCGCTCCCGCACGCACGGCTATGCTGATGTTAGGGATTGGGAGGCGATGCACATGCGCGGTGTTTGTGCGGCCGTGGGTGTCTCTAGGCGACGCCGGCGATGGTCGGCGTACAAGTGTGGCCGACCACATACACGGGAGCACAGGGGGGTGGGGGGCGGAGGAGGAAAGAAAGTGGAATCTGTGAGAGGAGAGGAGGAGAATGGCGGCCACATCGCCTGGGCACGTGTCGGCCCGAATCCCACACGGGCTCATGTGGAACAGCATCGAGGATGCTCCCACTCCTGCAAGCTCTTTGGAGTGCAGCCTCGCTGCCCGAAACGCAGCGGCACTTGAGGTAAAGCAACCCTGCAGCGTTCGAGCAACGTAGAGCCTTCCCCACGCAGTTCCATGTACTGACCACTATTAGAAAGGAGATGCATGTGGTGGAGGGTGTTGCGTGCTCTGCCTTGTCGACCTCTTGCAGCACAGGCTGGCACTGAGCCCAGCCACTTAGGAAGCCTGTTACGCACTACCTGTTTGCTCATCCATTTTGTTCTTTCTTTTTGCTCGTGTGCCTGAGAGGGGTGGGTTGGAGTGTACTTCATACCTCAATAGAGTGGCGTGAAAAGAACGACAAGAGCACCCCCTCTCCGCGGGAGTGCTTCGATCCTTCTCGCCATCAACCTCACCACAAAGCTAAGTAAGAAACAACAGCGAGAGCTAAATCAGGATATCGCCCAGTCACCTTCCCCAGGACTGCATAGGACCCGAGAACCATCTGTATGCCTTCCTATTAGTCCTGTCCCACACCTACCCACATACTCAAACACACCAGTCGACAAAGACACCCACACCCACACCCACACACTCTCTCCGTGTGTGGGTGGGGGTGTGGACGCAGCGAAGAAAAGAAAACAAGCGGGAGAAACTAAAGTGCAGCTTAGCGACGGCGCCCAACTGGGGAATGCCGAAGTCCTACACAGAGGCACCGGCTAAGGACTTTACTGTACACCGGCCAGGTGGGCAACTGCAACGGGCTGACCCTAACAGAGTGAAGGAGGAAGAGCAAAAGACAACAGCAAAGGCACAACTCGCCGGCCTCACCACGCACAGCCGAAATGAGACGCACCAGGGCGATGCGGGGTGCACCTGGCGGCGAGATGGCTGACTGTAGGGTCGGGGAGGGGGGGGGGTAAAGGGGGACACCAAGAGGACTTCACCCCAGATCATCGACGATCTGTCCCCCGCCCACGACCTCAACTGAGCGGGAAGCCGCACGACTACGCACACGCACAAAGTTCAGCAAACGCGAGGAGGCTTAGTAAGCGAAGAGCCGATGCCTTCTTTACGGTGGCCAGGCAGCGACAGGTTGGATGGTGGTAAGAGGTCTGTGTTTTCTGTAGCCACTCCGACGTAAGTGCGGTGCAGGTTTCCTTGTAGTGACCTCCGCCCAACCTTGGTGACGACAGCTTCTCGGCCTCACCCTGCCACGACAGCCATACCCCCGTTGTTATGCCTTTTTTCCCTACGTTTTCTGCCTTTCTTTTTTTCTAAGCAACACTGCAGAGATCGGTGTAGCGGTTCGCCTGGTTGTTCATCAGCAACGCAATGATGAGCCCGTATAAGCCCAGTGCCTCTGAAAAGATCAGCATTAGCACCATCGCTACGAAAATCTGGTCCTGCTTACCATACGCCCGAGCGGCAGTGTCCCCGACGACGCCGATGGAGAGACCTGCGCCAAGCGCCGCGAGCCCCGCCGCGAGACCTGCGCCGAGGTGCAGGTAGCCCGCGTAGGAGGAGTAGCTTGTGTCTTCCGTGTGGATGTTGTTGTTGATGATGACGGCAATGATAAGGCCATAGATGCCCAGGATACCGGCCATGACGACCGGTACAATGCCGCGCATAATCTTCTCAGGGGCAGTGAGGCCGAGGTAGGCGACGCCGACGCCGGACTTGGCCGCGCCGTAGGCAGAGCCCAGGTTGGCAAAGACGAGGGCACAGGCCGCACCCATGGCACCAAAGAAACCAGCGCTCTGCGGGTACATGAGAGCTATGCAGGCATCTACGTTGGCGGGTTCGATGCCGTAGGCAATGGCCGCGACAGCCACCGCCAGCATGCCGCCAGCGCTGAAGATCTGCGTGCCGGGTAGAGGCATATCAAATAGTTGCTTAGGTATAGGAAGGGCGAGCGAAAAGAACTGTTCACGAGGGCGACGTCACCGATAAGTTGCAAGCTGTGGCACGAGCGAGGTTGCCTGCATGCAGGTGCTTCTGGCGCAACAAACAGCCGCCTTGGTCGTATGCGGGTGTGATCAATGTAGCGGAGCGTAAGAGACTAAGACCGGAAGAGCCAGGAGCACGTCTGCCGCAACGAGTGAAACTGTGATTCGGTACCAACGAATATCCAGCAATCAGCAAAGCGGCGAAGACGAAAAGGTCAGGAGCTTGACTGTGAGGGGAGGTGCCGGGGGAGAAGGGACAAAACCACTGCGAAGGGCGCAGACGCATCCTGCGTTTTTTCAGGGATTGAGGTGCGACGCCTATTGAGATACGAGAGGGGCGTTTTATACGCCCACTTGCCAACCAGAGATTTCTGGTCTCGGTGCGACGCATCGAACAACCGAAGCAGCATCGACGAAGAGTTCAGCTCTCTCTATACCCTGCACCATAAACCCACCGCTGGACATCTCTACTGCATGTTTTCGGGTGATTCTCAGTTACGGAGGTGTGGAGGCAGCGGAGAACAGAAGCGTAACATCCATAAAGCCAAAGCTTAAAGCAACCGACGAGGGACGAGTGCAACAGATTTGGTGCCAGGAAGGAAGCCCGACTAGAGGTTCGAGAGAAGGAACGAAAGACATGGGCACACCTACCCCGACAGGGCCGTGACTGGGGGTGAGCTCGCGTCTTACGCTCAAACAAACAAGCAAACAATAAAACTGTGTGTGTGTGTGTGCACATTACATTGGCCATCTTCTGCAAGAGATTGCCCCTATGTCACCAGCGCCTGCCCACTGCTGTGCATCAGCAAGCCCCTCTCTACCCCACAGGGCCTAGTATGCGATGGCACACACGCGGTGGGTCGGCACGGTGGGAAACGGTCGGCTCCAGTGACAACACGCTCTGCAGCTCGCGTAGGTTGCATTGCACCATCGGGTACTCGAAGACGGCGCTCCCCGTCTGACGTGCGCGGCGACGGGAGGCATTGCCGCGCCTGGGTCACCCCTGCTTTGCTCGTCGTGGGCGCGCCACCGGTGTCACCAGCTGCGGGGGACGCTGCTGAGCCTCGTGGGAAAGATGTGAATAAGCTAGGCAGTCTTCATATGTGATGTGGCGTCTGGATGTGCACGTGCGGCACTAGCGACGGGGGCTACAGACGTTTCTCCACAAAGGGTGCTCTGCAAGCCGCGGAGGACACTGTAGTATTCATTGAGGTCGTTCGGCCGAAACGAGCCCGGGGCGTAAGGAGAACGGCACAAGGTACCGCATCAACCACTTCGCGAGTCGCATGTGCGAAGGCATGCCGAAGGTGTCCCCTCCCCCCCCTTGTCACCATGGCATAAAGAGGGAGCGGGGCAGGTGAGGGATGGAGGAAAGAGCGAGGGACTCGACGATGACAAAAAGGGAGTAATCAGAGAGGCAATACACGCCGATTGGGCTACCGGTAGAAGAATTTGGAGCGTGCGCGCACACACGCGCAGGCGATAGGACTGACCGACAACACCAAAGACGCAATGAAGCAGAAAACGTGAGTACAACGGTGGACGAGGAAGTGGTAGAGCACGCCAAGAATAAACGCCAACCACACATATTGCCGTGTGCTCAGCTTCCTCACCGGCGGCATTCGTCATGCCCACAAGTAGAGAGAATGAGGAAACAAGAAACAGAAAAATGCACTGGACTACCGGAGAGGCGGAGGGAGGTCAAGAGAGCACCAATCCATGGGACGAGAGAGGGAGACATACACTAATCCCACAGAAGAGGAGAGGGGGGGGGAGGGGGGGGGAAGGAATAACACTCACTCAGTTATGAAGCCCCCGTAAATGGGCGAAGGAACGGTGTGCTTCGATTGGGGAGAGAAAGTGACTTTGGTAGTAACAGCGAAAGATAAAAAGTGGCAGTGGATGAAGAGGGGAATAGGAAGAAGAAAGCGATTCAGCACCAACTGCCGTTACGCCTAAATATAACGACGCCACAGCGCAGTGACTTTGGAGAGAGGAAAAGCACAGCTGTCATGTGCAGATCAACGGACAACCTGAGAGAGAGAGGGGGGGGGCAAAGGTGCATGTGGTAGCCAATCCGAGAAGAAACGGTGTGCAATGACAAGACACTAGCGTCGGGGAGAGAGAGAGTATCGAACGAGTTACTGCAAGAGAGAAGGGGAAACAAGAAAAGAGAGAACAAGAGCAGGTCAGCGAGAGCGTCAAGTGAACTATGCACATGCATGCACGCTTACTCGCACCGAGGGAAGGGGGTTGCAGCGTGTGCTGCACTCCGTTTAGCCTTCTTTTTGTTGACGGGGAGGGAGGGACCAGTCGAGCACAAAACAACTGAGTAAATGAAGTCCAGAAGACGGATGCCAAAGGGAAGATAAAAGACGGCACACAGCAGAGAGAGAGAGAGACAGAGCGAGCGAGAGGTGCCCAGCGCTCTCGGACGCGCTGCGCGGGAATCTTGAAGAGGGAAGGTGGCGCACAGTTGCCGTTGTCTGCGGAGTGGGTTCGACAAAGAGCGCGGAAGAGGACAGCGAGGATACGCACACACGCACCCCCCAGAGAACACTCCTTTCACTCAATGGGGGAGGGGGAGGGGGAGGGAGGGAGGAGGCTCGGAAGCCTCAAAGCGAGAAAGAAAGTGCCAACCGCGTACAGCACACAGGAGTGCGCCCAGCAAGCAAAAGTGAGCGATGAGGAACGCAAGAAAACAAAGGAGAGAGAGAGAGGGGGGGGGAGGGGGAATAGATAAAGATGCGCAAGGAAAGGTAAAGACGAGGAAGCACCAAAGCAATGATGTGATGACAGAAACAGAGGCAGCGCAACAGTGGCACCGGCTGCACCTACGCACTACTGGGGAGATGTATGAGTGTTTGGGGAGTGGCGGTGTGGGTGAGGAAGAGAGAAGGGCGTAGATCGAGCATGGAGGGGGGCAGTCAGCACAGCACAGCAGCAACAAGGTTCAGGGTTCACCTACCCTATCGCACTTGCACACGAGCGCAGAAAGGAAAAAGAGCAATGAGAAGAGCTAATGAAAGAAAATACACTATTGCGCTGAGGATGCGCTGAGGGCGAGAGATGAAGAGAAGGGACGGTGTGGCGGCATGAGTAACGCCTGCAGGGTGTACTACCGGAGGAGGAGAAGCGCACTGCATGTCATCACATTCCCCAACTAGACACAGTTATAGGAACAGCGGATGCTTAGCGTGCTATCCCGACACCGCCCACACGGCATGTAGAGTAGTGTGCATTGGGCCGGCAGCGGCACGATCTTCACTGCTTGTACATGGCAGCCACCCGAGCCACCTCTTCGTAGGTCGCATTCGCCAAGATCACGGCGGCCATGGCGTGGAGGTTGGCCCTGCGCTGCGCCCCATCGTAATCCTCCTCTGTGGTCATAGTTGCCTTCTCTACCTTTGGTGATTCTGTTGCTGTGCTCGTCGACTCACCTTCGAGTCTCTTTCCTAGGGGAGGGGAGGGGGGGGGGTTGTGACCACATTGTGTCGTCCCTATACCATACGGCTGGTGTGCTGTTGCAGCGACTGAACAGAGGCCGGTGCCCCATCATGCCCTGAATCCACTGAGAATCTTGTGAACGACTGCGAGAGCCAAAGATCCGTTGTCGATGGCGCCTGTGCAGTCGCAAATGAGTAGGCCGCACTGCTCGTCGCAAAGGCGCTGCAGCGGCTCGAGTTGGACGCTGCCGAGGGCCCAGCAGACTTCTCCTCGACTGTCCCCGTCGTCGCCACCTTGCATGGTGGCACCGGCAGCATCAGCGAAGACGTGCTTTCGGACTCGGTGTCGCTGCTTTCATGCTGAGCACCAGCGATGTCCGTACTGGGCCCCCAAGATGGGGCGTTCGACGGTGGTCGCTGGTTCGCCTCCGAGGCTGGTCTGCTGACCCACTGCCGCTGTCCCGTTGTCTGAGTCGAAGCAGCAGACAGTGCGGTCGAGATACGGCTCTCCAAGTCGGCCGAATTCATCACCTGCTGCTCTGAGCACCCGTCCGTGTGGCGGGTGTAGTGGTAGTAGTAGGCGCTGCCAGCTTCTTCTCCGTCATCATGCACGATAGTGTCCTCGCTTTTCTCAAAGCTGGAGAAACAAGACGGCGCCTTGCATTGCTTGGAGGCAGTGAGGTTGTGCCTGGAGCGAGCAGGTTGCTTCTCAGAGCCTACCGCCTGCAGCTCCGCTGTTGCTGCTTCATCACCAGGCGTGACGTCTTCATACCCGTCCTCTTCTTCATAGACGGCAGACACGGCACCCTTCTTCGCCCCGTGCTGCAAAGGTGCGTCGTCGTCCCCCCCGCACGATGTCGCTGCCGCTGCTTCCACAGTGTCTCTAGCTTCCTCCGCCCAGTGCGTGCCCTCTGTGGCCGCCAGCTCTTCCTCGGGAACCTCAGGGCCCACGCCAAGGTCGTGATAGCTCGTTGCGGGGCGCGAAGGCGGGATTGAGGAGCGATGGCTCGCCTTGTCGGCTTCCTCAGTAGCAGCCTTATTCTGGAAGCGCGATGAGGTGTACGATGTGCGTGTCTCGTCGTCCTCTTGCTTATCTTTCTGTATCGAGGAGGAGTACTTGTCACTCTCAGCACCCCTCACCACCGAGTGCCGCGATGAGGGCAACATTGTCGATGTCTCCCTTGGCCGGCTGCGCACCACAGAGCCCCGTGCACGGCACAGCGACGCAGAGGGCAGGATTGAGGAAAAGCACATGAATGCGCGCTCTCCCACTTCACACGCCTCTTCGCTCGGCTGCCCCTTCGCTCCCTTGTCATCACGATCATCGGTGTGTTGATTGCTTTCGTGCTCCACGTTGCCAGTGCAGTCATCCGCACTGTACTGCAGTGACTCGGGTACCGACGACGATGACTGGGCCACGCGGGACCCGGGTGTCGACGCCTCGCCCGAGTCTTGGTCCCTGGGACCTGACGGTGAGCCCTCTTGGGTGATCCACGACGCCGGCGCAAGAGTTGGAGACGACTCTTGCGCCGCGCTGGCGATCCGCTCTGCAGCTGCTACTTCTTCTGTGGATGTGGCCTTCTCAGGCGAAGGGCACGGCTCTACAGGAGGCTGGACCATGGAGATATCCTCAGGGCGACTGGGGGCCACAGGGAAGTTGTTGGTGTTGCTGTTGCGGCTGCGATGCCTCCGACAACTTTCCCCGACCAAAAATGCTGGAGATAAGGACGACGCCGACTTGGTTACCGTGGATGGTGGCGCGCTAGAGCGCGACTTGGGGTTCGACGAGTTCATCGATTGAGTCATTGAAAACGCAGAAAATGAGGCCATACGTGAGGGTAGGCTCCGCGACGCGACCATAGGCATATCCTCCGCGCTCAGCCGCGATGGTAGCACGGGGTCTTCCGCCGTTGTCGTCTGTTCAGTCCCCGGTACAGCAGCCACGATGGTTTCCTTGGCCGTTGTGCTGCGATGCGAGGAGACAACCATGGGGTTCCGGGACGACTTTGCGGAGGACGCCACGACACAATTCTCTGAGGATGTGTTGTCGGATATGCTGGATGTGTGCACCGACGTTGCCGCTGCTGCCGCGGTGGCAGGTGCAGCACCTATGACGGACAACTGACGGCGCGGCGGCAGTGATGGGCGTAGGCTTAGCAAATCTGTCGCTCTCTGGGTGTCGGACCCACACCGCGCAACGTTGCTTTGACATCTATCACTGAGATTGTTCGCTGCCGTGGAAAAGCAACGCTCTGGAAGGTGAGAGGAGCACGAGCTGGCGGCGCTGGTGCTCTCACCGTTGGTGCGGCCCACTACCATGGTGGTTCGAATAGGACTCACTAGTGTCTTCTCGGACCGCGGAGCCCCAACCACACTTGATTCCCTGTGGCACGCCAGAGATGGCGTTAGCACATGATTTGACAGCGCGTCGACCCTCGATGAGGGTGCGGAGACAGAATGGCCCTCGTGTCTCGCAGGGAGACGTGGCATTGCCTCAGTGCCTGTGACAGGCGCCGCCGCAGCGGCAGAGGTTGAGCGATCGAATGAAGAGACGCGCGGTGGCAGTCCACCGCTACCCGTGCAGCTTACACGGGAGCTCCCAGAAATGCTGCGTAGCGCATCGCTCGTGTAGGACTGAGAAGTCGCCGTAGCGTACGCGTCCTCGTGCGTGCTGTCCCCGTCCTGCAGTGCAAAGGATGAGGTCGGCGCCTGGACGTTGTTGGAATCAAAGTGGCGTTGGGCTGCGCGCCTGCTATCCACAGAACACGGAATCGACGCCACACGCTCTGTGGCTACCATCAACGACTCTGTGACCAGGGCAGTCGATGAGAGCGACGTGATCATCCTCGGCGGAGGCCGATGCGACCGCGCCTTAAGGAGCTCCGTCCCCGCCTCGCCGTCACGATGGCTCTGCGTCCGCTGCGGCCCAGCAGAGGAGGAGATGTCGGTCGCTGAGGTACCTCTGCTACTGGCGCCGCTGATCTCGGAGGCAACGTTGGCAGGCTTGTGGAGTGTGGCGGACAAGTGGTGTCTCGACTTGCCATTCCCCTCCTTTTTAGATGCCTCTGCAACCGGAGAACGACGCACCGACAGTGGGGTGGGTGAACACGGTAGCCGCGCGGCGGCACGCTCCACTTCATGGCCGTCGAGAAAGCGAACCACTGGTGGCAGAAAGGCCCCCGCCTTTGCTCGCTCCAGAACGTAGTGGCTGATGGCATGCAGCTCCTCCGGCCCAAATGCTTCAAACGGTCCAGGGTCGGCAGGCTCCAGAGAAAGGATGAAAAACTGCAGGCTATTCTCCTCAAATGGCGGGCGCCTTAGCTGCAGCGGCTCGCGCCCCATCAACGGCCAGAACGGCGGGTCACTCACTCGGGGCCGCAACACATGCGGGTCGAAGCCTTTCACCTCAGCCGACAAAACTGCCGTGTAGGCGCGGTTGCCCAGTGACTGCCCAAGGACCTCTTCCACATAACTCTGCAACCCGTACGCCACGACATCGCTCGCCGTGCGCTGGACGGTGCCCTCTCCGTCCTCGCCCGTCACGGTGGTCAGCCGGTGGTGACACGCAACCGCTGAGGCGCCGCAGCGCCTCCCGGCCGTCATATGCGCATCACTGGCGTGGCTTGTATCACCTATCCCCGCCGCGCCGGTGTTGTTGGGGTAGATGCCGAAGAGCGGGGCGTAAGCTTCGTCGCAGGCCACTTCGACAGCGACGCAGCGACCGGCGACGACAAGGCAGCGTAGACACAGCGGCGTCAGGGGGCGGTAGTCATTCAGCAGCAGGCACGGCACCTCACGAAGAGCGTCCTTCAGCGCGGATGACTGCATCACGAGCTTGATTGCGTCGCGACCGCCGTGGCACGGCACAGCCGTATAGGCGTACACGCCTCTCTTCTCGGCATTGCGGTAGCGTCGCTCCTCTGGCAAGTGAGCAGGGCGCTTGACGAACGCCTGCGCCACATCCGACAGTGTCGCCCCCACCGGCAGCGTCTGTACGTAGAACGTCGGGAAGGCGAAGTCATCAATGACAGCTGCCACCGCCTGCTGCGCCTTCTCCATACTCATCCGCGCTGGGCACGGCACCACCGCCGCGAATGGCGTCTTTGCGGCGAGCCGCTCGTCGTGAAACCACCAGGACAGGTACGTCTGTTGCGCCGTCGTGAGCTCGCCTTGCTGCACCTTCCCTACAGCCAGCCAGTCCTCGAACTCCGGGGTAGCCCTCTTAAAGTTCTCAGTGTGTCTCGCTGCATGGCTGCTGGCACGGCTTTCGCTGAAGGATTTTGTGATCTTTGGAGAGACCACGGAATGACCATCGTCCACCGCGCCGCCCCCAGACAACTGCGAGTTGCGACGCATTTCCATCGCCCACGTAGGCTGGCGCACATTGTCTTCCCTCAGCATCAACGGGAACGCCTCTGCCAAAGCAGCCGGTGCAGCCGCTGTCGTGCCGTACTTCTCCGGTTTGCAGCTCTCACGCCAACTCTGTGAGTGGCGCGCAGGGCTGGGGCGGAAGGTGAACATTGACCACTAGAGAGGTAGGGGGCTTTTGTAGACAAGCCGAGCGCAAGCAAGCTGCGTGAGATGAGCGAGCAGGGAAAAAGCAACCACGGGAGGCCCACGTGCAGAGAGGGAGAGAGAGGAGGGCAGCCACGCGGCTTTTTTGCTGGAGGGGGCGCGTGCGTCTCTTTGTTTTGGCGTGACGGTCAGTGAGATCTGCTCGATGCGCAGGCCTTAAGGAGCAAAAATGAAGTGAAAGAGTACCCACCTCGCGGAGGTGTTGCCCGTGTGTGTATGGGCGCCTCGGTCTGGATGCTCGCTGCTCAGCAATAATTGGGTACGTGCATCCAACAAGCGTATGCATAGCTGTAGGCGCGTGAAGCAGCAATACGGCCCAGCAGAGCCGCAGAGGTGTGAAGCAGGCAGAAGAGAATAGGCTCGAGCGGGATGTCCGACCAGCTCAAATGAGGTCATGAGAGAGGAAGGTGGCGACGTAGGTTCGCTAAGCGCTATAGACACCTGGATCTTGAGTGACGTTGACTGTGGTAAGCGGTGATTCCACACGCCACACAATCACGCGATTCAAGCTCGTCATACAAACCAGATCCACGGATGACTTCGCGCTTGTGGAGACACGGCACCGCGGTTGTGGCGCTTAGAGATCGCTCGGTCTTTTCATCTCTACCGTTCGTTTCTGTTCGTTTGTTTTGTCGCTGCTCACTCTGCTCGCTTGCTTTCCGACAACAGTTGAGCGCGCATACGGCAAAGAGCAAACTTCCGCTTGTTGACGACGAGAGTTACGAGAAAAAAAAAGAAAAAGAACAACACAACGTCTTGTGCATGTACAGGAGCGCATGTGTGTGTGTGTGTGTGTGAAGATACTCTCCTAACCTTCGATGCTGACACAGGCACCCGTGTCCTTTCCTGGTTGGGGTCCTTGCATCCTCGCTAGACATCAGTGGTAGCCAAACAGGGTCGCTCAGCACCCCCATGGTCCTCGCACGCACGCAAAAGACGAGCTGGGGGAGGGTAACTGGGAAAAGTGGAATACAGCAGCGAGAACCCGTGAAGGAACGGAGCTGCAGCTGTGAGGAAGGTGTCAGTGTCCAGTTAGCTCCTCCTTTGGGTGAACTCCATGAAAGCGCCACGAGCACGCGCGTACCACAGCAGCGCCGCCAACTTCACAGCAGCACGGACCTTCGCAGAGAGAGAGAAAGACCGAAGGTCTCCCTGTGCCCATAACACGAGCCATCTTGTTCCTCGCAGCTCACGACCTTCACATGCCACAGATAAAGTACCTCAGGGCAGGTTCAGCGCCTTCTTCAGATTCTTCTTGTTCACCTTACCCGTCTGGTTCCGCGGGATCTCTGGCACGATAATGTACCGCGACGGGCACTTGTACGGTGCAAGCAGTTCCAGCGCCGCCTTCTTCAGCTCCTCCGTCACCGCTGTAGACTCGTGCGACGCAACGCCCTCGCCAAACGTGATCCCGCGCGCCCTCGCCGCCTCCGGCTGCATCGCAACAACAGCCACCACGCTTTCCCCCTGCACAGCATCTGCAGTGCCAACAACAGCCATCTCGTAAAACAGGTCCTTGCGCACAAGCAGCGCGGCCTCGATCTCCAGCGCAGAGAGCTTGCACCCGCGCGACTTGATGATGTCCACACTCGAACGTCCAAGGATTGTGTACACGGCCGGCTTTCCCACCTGCAGCCGCATGCCAACGGTGTCACCCGTGTCGAAGAACCGCAGCCCTTCCGCATTCGTGCGCACTTCTTGCTTTGTTGCTGTCGCGTTGTTCCAGTAGCGGTCGAAGAGCGACTCCGACGAGATGCCCAGCCCTCCCACCTCGTCGTGCTCTGCCTTCTTTGCTGACGCCTGCTCCATCGCCTCCGCTGTCTCCGGTTGGTGCAAGTACGTCGTCACTGTCGGCAGTGGCGAGCCTACCGTCCCGGGGTGCCGGTCGGAGATGGGATAGAGCGGCTGACTGAGGGCCATGCCGATCTCCGTCATGCCGTAGCGCTCTAGCAGCGTGTGACCCGAGAGTTCGCAGAACTGGTTGAGCGTTGGCACCGGTAGGGGCGCGCTACCACAGACCATGAGGCGGACAGACCTCATGCAAGCCTTTCGGAAGCCGGTCTTCTCAATGGGACTGAATCTTCGCTGCACGGCGTCAATGAGCTTCGTGTAAACAGTCGGCACCGCCATGAACAGCGTGATGTCACCCTGCTCTAGTCGATGCGCCACCCGCGCAGCGTCGTCAAAGGTGGTAATTACGCAGCGAGCATTCGAGGCAATGGCGCACAGGAGGATGTTAACCAGCCCATGTATGTGGTGCCACGGCAATATGTGAAGAATGGAGTCTGTCTCCCTCCATTCCCATGCATCCTGCAACACCTTCACCATGTTGGCCACGCTGGCATGGGTGTGCACCACACCCTTCGGTTTCGCCGTTGTGCCGGAGGTGTAGATCATGAGACAATCGTCGTACTTCGTAGGGCGCGTTGCCGGCTTGCCGTACCAGCGCTGATAAACGTGGTTTAGTTTATCAAGGTGCACCGAGTCGAAGCAGAAGAGGCCATCGCCATCCACATCGTCGTCCTCCAGATCAGCAGCTCCCCAGGCTTCAGCTGGCGCTCGGTTCCGATGGAAATGTTCCTCCTGCACAATTTCTGCTTGGCGATCCAATTCACGCGCCTTGGCGGCAGCCCGCTCGTCGTCGAGACGCCTCACCAGATCCTCAGCGCTGCGCATCGGTGCACAGGCGCTCTCCGCCGGCGGTAGCCACCTTGCCTTTAACGTGGCGGTCCCCTTCATATCGCGCTTTGCAGCGATTTCGCGAAGAAGGAGAGTGGCGTCGTAGACGGTGTCAACGAGGAACGTGTTCGAGGCCATTGTCGCGGCGCTATGCGTCGCTGCCTCCTTTTTGGACACACTCCACGGGACCTTGCCGATGTCTTCCTCAGCACAAACGTACAAGTCCTTGTACTCCGCAGGGAACTTCTCCTTCAGCAGCTGGGTCTCGCCAACAACGCTGCGGCAGCCGCTGTGCTCCTGCACGTACATCAGTTCGTTGTTGCACTGCTGAGACACAGACATCGGTGTCATGAGTTGGTTCAACGACCAGCCCGCCAGTAGTGATACAACGTACGTGTACCCCGGGCCGCACAACATGGACATTGTGTAGAAGCCTGTGTCCTTCATATAGTCGCAGCTCGGCGTCCACTCACCCTGCGCAAACACACTGCGCACATGCCCCGGCCTGCATGGCTGCAGCCAGCTCAGCGGGGTCTCGCCCCGCGCCTGAGCCACCGCCTCCTTCCGTCGCACCATCACGTCCGCCATCGCCACTACATCGCGTTGCAGCTGCCCGTACGTAAATTGCGCATTGGGCATCCTTGGCAGCTCAAGCGTCAGCGCCACCTTCGACGACGGCGCCTTGAACACACTATGAAGGACATGGTTGTATTTAAACAAGGTGGCGTAGGGCACCTTGTTTAAGAGTGGAAGGGAGAAGGCGCGCAGCATTGCGTGGGTCGTGGTTTTGAGCGGGAGAGGGAGAATAGACGTGGTTGCTAAGAGAGTACGGGGGGGGGGGGGGAGGAGGCGAGGGAAGCGGAAGGAGCTGCAAGGTAGCAGGGGATAGGCGTGCTCGTGCTTATATCAAACGCTCTGTCTGTACTGGTGAAACATGTTGCTGGCGTGGGTGGAGGTGGGTGTATCTTGGAAAAGACAGCCAGCCGAGAGAGTGGACGAAGATGGCGGTGCGGAAGGGAGATAGAAGTGTGAAAATACTGGAGGAGAGGAAGTCGTCAGTCCGTGCGGGACAGCGTATGTGGGGATCGGTGAGAACGTCTGCACTATTGGTGTGCTCCCCTCGCCCTCCCCCAGGGGGGCAGATACGAGGGGCTTATCCCGCGACACCTCTTACACGCCTCTCTGCATGTACACCCATTTATATATTTCTATAGGTACACCTATATGCATATCTGTCGTTCGTTTAATTGCTGTCTTGTTGTAATGACCGAAGCAAGCACAGAGGGGCGGAGGTGCGAGGGGAGAGAGAGAGGGCAGACAAGGACAGGAGAAACAGGTCAGCGGGACGAGGGGAAGCGGAAAGAAAAAAAGAAATGCTGGCCAATGCCTGCTGAGGGGGAGATGAAGAGCTGATCGTCTGTGGATCTTTCTGCAAGCTTTAGTCCTATATGCTTTCCAAATTTGCAGGCATCAGCCACGTAGCGCAGCTCTCATGCGCCCTTGAGTGCATCTCGGTAAAGGGAGTCGCGTAGAGCCAGAAACGCGCACCGGCCTCTTGGCGCGCGTAGTATACGTCGAGAGTCATCGTATTCCTCTTGAAAAGAAAAGGCGTGATAGGTGGGAAGAAAAGATCGAGGCAGCGGCAAGGGCTGTATGCGCGGTGCTGATGGGCTGGGGAGCCTAGCGAATACTCGCAGTTATGGTAGAGGAAAGCCTGAAAGAAAAGCAGAGAGAGAGAGAGCAATGTGGTGGGGGTCAGTGTCAAGTGCGGGTGTCCCTCGTGTCGCGAACGAGGAGGAGAGATGGTGGGGATCACAGGTAAGTGAGGGAGTCAGAGACAGAGAGGCAAAGAAAGCGACATGATGGCACACGATCCGTAGACACACTGACTTTGAAAGCCCACCCTTGACCACGCTAAGCCATCAACAACCCCAGCGCGTGCTTGGCCCCCCCTCCCCCTCAAAGGACCGAGAGAGAAAAGGGGAGAGGTGTGAATGCGTGGCGTAAGCAGCGACACACAACAGAGGTGTCGTTCATTCCTCTCTCACCCCCTAAGGATCGGTGTGTATTGCTCCCAAGTTCACCACGTATCTTCCCACGTCTATGTTTCGTGGAGGATCGGATGTCTGACCAAACTGTAGGATCATGCGGTCGGTGTTATTTGCATTGCATATGTGTGTGCGCAGGTGCGGGTGCGGGTGTGGGGGCTGCAGTCAACAAGAGCAAAACGAGAGAGAGAGAGAGGGCGCACACAGCCGAGAAGAAAAAGACAGATTGAGAGAGAAACTCACGAAGACGCTCAAGATGGAAGCGAAGAAAAGGAGAGAGGGGGGGGGGAAATTCTCACAAACAGACCGACAAAGAAGGAGCAGCATGGATGCGCTGAAAAAGCCCCAAAGTGAACACAACAGGCGACGACACAGGAGAACAACAGAAAATGAAGTACATGAAAGGAAATAAGCATCGACAAGCACACACACACCCACACACACATATGTGTATAGTGCTATGCATGCAGAGATGCCCTGTACGCAAAGGGGAGGGAGGACCGAAAGGAAAGAGAACCACAACGTTAACAAAGGAAACAGCTGCGGCGAGGAGCCTCGCAGACTCGTCTTGCCTCTCGCCTCTCTACTCAGCGTCAACACCCGGTAGTAGTGGGCTCACCGCTTTTTCTTTTTGCGTTTCTCTTTCGATTTCTTCCGACCCTTCTCTGGCCTTCTATTCACTGCTCGCCTGCTTGCAATGAGTGTGCATGTGTGTGGGTGTGTCTCTCTACCACACACCGCCCCGATGTGTGGAGGATGCAGCGCCCCAAACATAATGAGGGAAAAGGGCACAGCGGCATCCACCATGATAGGCACGAAGAAGCCGCAAAACAAAGGGAGGTACCAGTGGAACAGAAAAGAACCGGAGTAAAAAAGGTAACGCAGAAGCGACCGCTAGTAATGCGAATACCGTCTGCATCAAGTCTGCGCGCGCTGCGAAGAAGAGCGAGCGACCGACCGAGAGAGAGAGAGTGGTGCAGAGCAGAGGGCGCCGCGCACACCGCTGAGGGGTGCATTTGCATTGTTGCTCAGTGGCAGTAAGCATGTCGCCTCGCCCCCTTCTTTGTTAACCTCCAACAAGGCAACCCTCACCACACCAAATTCCTTTCGGTCTTGTCACTCTCTTCCGCGAACGAGTCCTCGCGTGAACGCATACAACCGCAGCCCACCGGCACACCATGCTGTCACTGCCAGTCACCCGCTGCTGCAGGAATCCAAAGCACGGATGGGTGCCCGTGCGGCGCTGGACGAGGATGGACTCCGGTCGTCTCGCAAGCTCGACATTCGTGCTCTTCTGGTGTGGGGCGTCCGGGCTGGCATCGGAGGCCCGTACGGAAGCCTGCAGCTCATGCGGTTGGCGCCGGCGCCCCTGACGGTGCCACTTTTGCAAGCATGTGAGCGTCGTCGTCGTCGTCGTTATGCCAGCCCACGGTTGCCAAAGACAGGCAGAAGCGAGAGGCGCACGCGACCGACTAGGGAGGGTCAGGAGCAAGGAGCTACAGGGCAGAGGGAAAAAAAGAGAGAGGCGAAGAGGATTTGGGGAGGCCGGCGTGTCATGAGTGGACACAGGTGTCCCACCAGCACCTCACACAGAGAGAGAGAGAGACACATACGTACAAGCCTGCAAACGGGTGCACACAACCCTTTTGACGATTTCCATGCTCTGCCAAATCACAGTAGTCCAGCGCTGGCGCTCCTGTTTCTTCGCACAGGTCCGCCCGTTCTGCCCAAGAAGCACAAGAAAAAGAGAAACAAATCAAACGAAGTGGAAATGCGTGGCGGGGAGTGGGCGCCCCCTTCGACGTTGGAGTTGCAGGCAGTCGTGGTCACGATACGTTGACTAATGAACTCCCCATCTCGAGCTTGCCTCCCTTGTCACTCGTACCTCCGTTCAGAGGTGCGCGCCTTGTCGTGTTAGATCGTGC
Organism: Leishmania braziliensis MHOM/BR/75/M2904; assembly: GCF_000002845.2. Lineage (NCBI taxonomy): Eukaryota > Euglenozoa > Kinetoplastea > Trypanosomatida > Trypanosomatidae > Leishmania > Leishmania braziliensis. Next base: position 420,065 of record NC_009320.2, on the reverse strand, counting down.
GCTTTCATCCCTTTTCCCCAGTGGACTCACTTGCCAGCAGCTTCCTTGACCCTCTTCGTCAACTCTGGCACCACTTTGAAGAGATCTTCTACAATACCGTAGTCGGCGATTTGGAAGAAGGGCGCCTCCGGGTCAGTGTTCACAACAGCGATCACCTTCGAGTCTTTCATGCCTGCCACATGCTGGATAGCGCCGGAGATGCCGCACGCAAGGTAGAAGTTTGGCGCGACCGTCTTGCCTGTCTGACCGACCTGCATCTCGTTCGGCACATAGCCAGCATCCACAACAGCGCGAGTAGCGCCGACAGCAGCGCGCAGCGGGGTGGCGAGTTCCTCGAGCAGCTTGAAGTTGTCGCCGTTTTTCATGCCACGACCCCCGGAGATGACGGTCGCTGCTGTCGCCAGGTCGGGCTTGTCGCTGGTGGAAATTTGGTCCGCTACGAACTTCGCCTTACCCACTGCCGGGGTCGCGGCGAAATCCACCACTTCGGCACTACCGCCCTCCACCTCGGCGCGGGGAAAGGCTGTACCGCGCAAGGTGCAGTACATGATCTTGTCGGACGACTTGACCGTGGTGATGGCATTGCCGGCGTACGTCTGCCGCACAAACGTCCTCTCGTCTTTGATCTCCGTGACTTCTGGAATCGGCATGCAGCACTGCTTCGCCGCAGCCCTGGGAATAACGTTCTTGCCAAACGCCGAAGTCCCGGCTAACACATGCGTGTAGCTGTTCGCCCTCACCACCGCGTCGATGAGCGGAGCGTATTCCTCGGGGAGGCCGTGGCTGTATTGCGCCGCTTCGACCGCCAGCACATTCTGGACAGATTTTACCTTGGCAAGGACCTGCGCCTCACTCTTGGCGGACGCGCCGGCCACTAGGACCGTCACAGGGCCCACCTTCGAGGCCGCCGTAATGGCGGCCAGCGTCGCTGGTGAGACTTTCCCACCCACCATCTCAGCGACAACAAGGGCTTTGCCCAGTGAGAGTGCCGTCGCGCGGAGCATACTTCCCCGACGAAGTCGCTGATCTCGGATTCGAGATGTGGAGGTGTCGACAATGGAATGATAGAGAGGGAGAGGGGGCTCACAGGCGCCGGTGCGTGCGTGTAGGTGACTTCGTCGAGAGAGAGAGAGAGAGAGCCGGGAAGAGGCGTTGCTCGGCTCAACTGTGCGTGTAAGCGTGGCAGACGAGGAGAAGAGGGGCAGAGGTGCGTATCTATGGTGAAGCGTACGTCAATGTCGATGCGAGAGGTGGAGGTCATAGAGTGAACACGCTTGGCAAACAACTCTAAAGCTAGTCTGACGACGCTCACGACGCGGATGGCGCGACACGTGGGGGAGGAGGCGGAATGGGATTGGAGTGGGGGGGGGGGCACTGTATTCACCACCACCACCACCACCACCACCACCATTGATGCGTCCGACTGTGCACGACGCATATTGCTGCTGTCACCCAGTCCTTTAGACATCGCCTGATCAGCCTCTGTCGCTGGAGTTTAGTGCCTCTTGCATCAAGCCCCAGAGCAAAGGCAGCAAGCATATGACTTTCAGTATCAGGACAGGAAAAGATACAGAACGTGCAGGACTGCGAGTCGGGAGGGGGGATTGGACATCCCACCTTAAAGATGGTCGTGGTCCCATATCACTCTTTCCCAGCTCCCTCTCCTCCCCCACAGAGAACCAAGCAGCATTGGTGTGCGCTGAGCAGCATTATCGTCTGCACAGCACGCTTTCCTGCTGCCATCGCGTGTCTCTTTGGTTTCTTTTTCGGCTGCGTTTGCTCAACACGGAAAGAAAAATGTCCAAAGGCGAATCACAGCGGCAAGGGTGTTCACACGCACAGTAGAGTAGGTAGAACACCAGAAACGAGGACTAGAGAACGATCAGAAGCAACGCAGCGACATCCGACGTTTAAGGAAAATGATCAACAAAGGGGCCTTTTTGGTGCGGATGATCACCTCGACCCCATTTGTTTACTCCTCTCTACCCTCTCTTTCTCTTTACTCTGCCCTTGTCAGCAAGAGGCTTCCCTTCTTCGGAGCAGATTTCCTTGACTCCTCCAAACTCTTGTCCGCGGAGGGGTAACGAGGTGCTGATAGAGACGGGCGGTACGCGTGCAGAGAGACATCGACAAACTAACCAACCACCGCAACAACGGAAACAAGGCAAACAAACGACGAAGCACCAACACACAAAGAAAAGGGAGCACCATGACGGTAGCTCAAAAGGGAGGCAGGAGAGCCTGCAAACGGGGAGATCATGACTGCACCAAACAAAAAACAACGGACCACCATGACGAAGTCAAAGCAAGCGAGAGGAACGTACACATCTAAATACACGCGGCGCCGTCGGCAATGAGAGTAAAAGTAGCGGAAATGAAGCTACAAAGAGTCTGTCCTCACACCCACCAGTCAGAGGCTAGCTGCTTGTGGAGTGTGTGCGTCTGTGTCAGAGAAGGACAGAACTAGGTAGGCAACACAGATATGCGGGCACAAATACACGCCAACGCAGAGAAAGAGAGAGGGTAGTGGTGGTGGTGGTGGGGGGGGGGGTAAACTTCCAGTCATCAGGGTGGCCAGAGCAACTAAAGTAACGAAAAAAAAGGTAAAAGCAGTGGCCAGCTGAATGAATCGCAGTGCATTGCCGGAAGGAAAGGAGACGCACCTAGGTAGCTGCACCCCTAGCCCATTTCCTCTGTACAGTGGTCAACCCTTTCCGTACGCATGCGCGCAGCTTTATCCTTCACGTGGGGTGCCCGCTCCGCCTTCTTGATCAGTCGCTTAGGGGTCCACTGTACACGTCCCGTCCGCCACACACACACAAAAATGCACAGCCACAGGCATTCCTATACGCAGTAACGAGCCACCAAACCGAAAGGCGACAGTGAAACAAAGACTGAATAATGAGCTAATGGGGGAACGCCGTGGCAGAAGGGGCGAACAGAAAAGAAAGAAGACACGGAGAAACGAACAACCACAATCCAACTAACGCCGAGTGTGGTGCGGAAGATGTTCCTATTCCACAGAAAGAAGAATTATGTGAAGTACGGAAGTTAACGCAGCGGAGAGACGCAAAGGCGACAGCGCCTACTTACACGTGCGAGAGGGATTAAGTGGTGGACCTGAAAGCTCCAGTAATGCCTGCAGACACAAACACACGTGTTGTGAGATAGAAAATGTGCTGGATGAAGAAGATCCTGCTTTCTCTTTCTTTTCTGAGGAATGGATGCGTGCGAAGACGAAAATCTGAACGCATCACTCTTCTTGTGCTCTCTGTACTGCTCCCCTTTGCTGATCTTTCTTGCGCACTGTCAGGCCCTTCTCCAGTTTGCAGAAGGGTGACTCATCACCCTGGCGCGTGCGCCTGGAGGTTTGAGTTGGGTCGAGAAAGAGATAAGCTATGCCTACGGCATCTATATCCTGTCGTACTTCTTACTCGCCTTGTGTGACTGTATGCACTCGCGCTGACATCAGCAAGCAGCACGCACACTCGAAAGCGCTTAGCGGAGGGGGGGGGGGGAAGTGATCAAGATCCCACGTATACCCGAGGGCGAGAGAGAGAGAGAGACGCAGAACTCAATGATAAAAGAAGTGAGAGTCCCTGCTGCCCTGCAGAGGTTGGGGCAATGGTGCTGCGCAGCCATCCTCACAAACTCCAGATTGACAATGTGAAAAAAACACACACACACAAAAACAACAGCAAATAAAAGACGAGAGCAGCGATGGAGAAGACTGCGCTCTGGTACACAGGGCGCACAGACAGATGAAGCTGGCAACAACAACAATAACAAGAAGCCTGTGCGCTACATTCAAGTCACGCCGCCGTCATGGTTGTCATTCTTTGTGGTCTGCAGTGCTGTTCTCCTCCTCATTCTTGTTGTTGTTGTTCGTCCACTTGTATCACAGGCACTCAGTTAGGGTAGAGACGTGTCCAAAACAGCTGACAACGGTGCTCAAAGTGCAAACAACAACAAAAAGAAATCAACCAAATAAACAGGTGTGGCAGCCCGTCTGTGCGTCTCTACACGTGTGTGTGTGTGTGTGGCGATGGGGGGAGAGAGGGAGGGAGAGGAGGAGGAAGGGGGGGGGGGCGGAAACGTGGCAGAACAAACAAAGAAAGAGCAACGGCTACTCTACATGGCCTTACTTTGGCTTTACTCGCCAGTGTGTTTTTCCCGTTCTTTAAAGTGCCCATATGGGTGTGCGTGGGCGTATGGTTAAGCGCGCAACAGAGTCACCCACTCCCCACATACATACACGCCAATGAACTCGCACACGCACTGATAGAGAGAAAACACGCGTTGAGTGGGTGACGGCGAGCGTCGATCTGAGTGGAGCATTTCCTATGTGCACGGAAGCCCAATGGCGGTATACGGCGGCGACTTCTACAGAGCGAGTGAGAGCAAGAGAGATGAAGCGCGGGGTTCAATGGCAATGTGAAGAAAAAAAAAGAATTGATGAGGAAAATGGCGGTGGTCGGGTGGGTGGAGAAGAGAAAAGAGAGAAGTCAGTATAATGTTCATCAGCACCGCACGGGCAGAGAGAGAATAGAGGTTTCAGAGAGCTGCCAGGCATCAGCCCTGATGGCACGAAAGAAACACACTTAGGTTGCCAAGCTACGCGTACGGGCAGAACAACAAAAACACCGCAGCGAGGACACACTCAAACGAGAACGACGAGGATAGCAAACGTGAGACCCAACTAAGCAAATATAGGAAAAAAGTGAAAGGCCTTCTTTCTATACGAGAAGGTGTCAATGAGAGGATAAGCCACAGCCACAGCCACAGCCACATCCACAGCCACACACTCCCTCACTCATCATCACACAAAGAGCCATGATGTGAAGGAGCCAAGAGCAAACAATTCATGAGGAGGAGGAGGAGGGGCAACACTCACGCGCATGAGCACGATGTGAAAGAAGAAAACAAGAGCGTGGGGAATATCAGTGAAAAGAAAGGAGAGGAGGCAAAAACAAAGAACACACGCGTGCATACACACACACACACACGAGGCTCAGCACAGCAGCCACAACGGCGCAAGAAAAAAAGGGGAGATGAGCTCGTCAGGGTCGAATGGGAAGGAGTAGCCGACGGGGAATGGAAGTTTGAGACGGGGTGGGGCGGGAACAGATGTTGGGAGTCGCCGACTGAGGATGAAGAGGAAGACAGACACTTGAGGGTTGAAGGGCTCTGCGCGGAAATGGGGTAGAGAAAGAAGGAAAGAAAGAAAGAGGACAAGAGGGATCATGACGTGGTGAGGACGGGGCCGGATGGGGACAGTGATGGAGGCAAAGCGATGCAGGAGTGGAAAGGCAAAAAAAGGAAAAACAAAAGCGCACTTCTACCGCGACAGAAAATGTAAGGTGGGGAGGAGACGGCGGGGGGAGGGGGAGGGGGAGGGAAGTCGTGAGAGACACAAATAAACCACCCACCGCGAAGTGCTATCAGCAGCACGAGTCAAGGAGAAGGCTGATCTCGGTCCACACACACACGCACACCACATGCGGAGGAAGAAGCACAACAAAGGTGCAGAACAGCGCAAAGGGAAAAAAAACATCCTATACCTGCTGCAAGCACATATCAGAATAATGCGAGAGGCACTCCGCTACCCCCGTCCACCCCACCCCCCAAAGACTTGGGGTGCCAGGAGTGGGGGGATGTGGATTCACTAAGAGGAAGCAGTGACCGACGCACAGTTGGCATGAGGGCGAATGCCCAGGGAATTGCCAAGTAGCCTTTGTGCCTTTTTCTTATTATTTTTTCGCGACAATGTCGATAGGCGTGCTTGTTGGCTCCATATGCTACGCTACGGGCTCGGAGTAGAAAGACCTGCGAGCAGGCACCACCTTCCCGACCCTTCCCACAAGCACAAGTGGCGAAGGTGAGAGACGGTAATGCAGTAAACGGTGAGGTCATCCTAAGTACACCGCAGACGCATACAATACCATTGATGAGACCGAGTCAATATTCGATTCACCGGCTCCGTCTTTCCCCTACCCACATCCGCGCGTCTTTGCTCCGTCATGATTACCTCGACCGTCTCTCTCCACAGCCATGGCTTCCTTGCTTTCTCCCTTCACCTTTCCATACCTCTGGTTGCCCTAGACCGCGACTCGTCTCCTGTTTCACCTACATGCGGGACCTTCATCCTGTGGCCTACCCCTTCTCTTTGTTCTTCCCTCTTCACGTAGTTCGCCTGTTGCGCTAAACCTTTTCCTCTGGCCAGGGGATTCTCATGTTGAGGACGGTGGCACCAAGCACGATGACCCACGCGACAATAGGCAAGATGAGCCCCTCCTGCACACCGTAGCCCGGAAAGCTTGTCAGGCCATTGTAGATACCGGAGGGCACACCTGTGTACTGCTGGTACCAGGTGCCATCGATGGCACCACCGCAAGAGCTACGGTACCGCACGACGACAGCAGTCACCCAGGAAACCATTAAGAATACAAGTGTAATGACGGAGAAAACAACCGAGACGGTGCGGCAGCCTCGCGAAACGAATGCCGGGATCGCCAGCATAATGGCAAAAAACAATGCGACGCTGGAGAGGATGAGAAACGAGACGCTCGCCTTCATGCACTGACTAAAGGCATCGCAGCCGTAGTGGTGGTGGGCATAGTAGAGACTGGTGCCATTAGGCATAATTAGCTCCGTGTGCCAGTACGCCACACGTACCACCTTCACGTCAAGAGTGTTGAACCTGCGCTTCCACACAGTGCTCGCGTTCGCTGTGCACAGGAACAGGAGCGACACACAGAGCAGTGCCATGTAGAACGTGTCCATCACACGCAGGTGATTTAGGACTGGGCCAACATTCATCTTCGTCACCAGAAAAAGGGCCAGAAAGCCGCACAACTGGAAAATCCACGCCAGCAGCGACAGCGCGAAACCGACGTCGAGGCGCGCTGTGTGGGAAAACTGCGGCGCATCGCAGCGGGGTGCATAATAGAGCCTGATCGACATCGCGTTGCCGCAGAGCGTCCATAAAAACGCGAGGAAACTGAAGAGTAAGATCCAGCCATAGGAGCTGCGACCAACAAGGCGCGCGCCTGTGATAAGGAGTGAGACTAGCGACAGCGCGCAGCCCACAATGGTGCAAACGGCGATGGTTTGGTAGAACTGCTTCTCTACGGGACAGTCCTTCATAGTGCGCACCGACACAGCGGAGTAGTTGCCACCCTCAGCCTTCCACAGATTAAACGTGCGCTCGTTGTAGTTTACCCCGCTCTCCTCGACGTTCTTGCCACGGTACCATGGAATGGGGCAGGCGGCTGCCAGTGTGAACACAAACGCGATACTGAAGAAGATGATGTGGCTGAAGAGGGCGGCGCGGTAGCCGTTTTTTGGCACTGGGCTCAGCACGGGGGGAAGGTTCTCCTGGAAGTACTTGTACCCACGTGGAATCGTGTACGTCCGTTCCTTCAGCAATTTCATATTGGTGCTGTCACTTAGTTCTGTCTCATACACCTTCTTGGGACGCGGTGCGTAGCTCCGGCCGCTCAGAATGCCACTCAGCCACACCGACGAGGCCTGCTCCACTCGCTGCTGGTACCTCTCTGTCAGCGAGTCGGAGTGCGCTTTGCTGTAAAAGCTAGGCGTGCCGCCAGTCTTGAGGTGCTGATGTGCCGCCTCTTCTCCCTCATGGTCAGGCGGCACCTCGTCTCGCTGGTGTTCAGCTCTGTGGTCCTTCTGCTGGTACTGGTCCGATTGGTGGTTGCAGGCTTGATCCTGATCGCCCGGAAGCGGTGATTGTTTCGCACCGGATACCATTGCGTGAAAGGGACAGAAGAGATCTACAGAAGCTATTATAGAAAGGGAAGGCAAACATACACTGTGCACGAAGGCGAGGAAAGAAGAAGAGAGGGCTGGCGAGGGTCCGAGAGAGGTGCAGAGGGGAATCGGACAGGCTAGGAAAGGCAACTGGCGAAAGATACAGGGAGAGGCACGGATGAAAGTGCTGATAGCGCTGATCAATGAGACACGGAAAGGCCACGCGGAGAAAGAAGAAGCAGACGCTTCAATGGAGCAAAAAAGGTGTCACGTCAGTTTTCTGAGCCGCTTGATGGTGACAATCGTCTGTGTGTGTGTGGGGGGGGGGGGAGAGAGAGAGAGAGACTTCCACACGTCTTGTATGGGGAACGTAGAGAGCGATACCGAGAGAGCACGAGAGAGAGGGCAACTCGGGATGGTAGCCAACGCCCGAAGAATCTCAGACGCAGAGGAAACAAACGAAAAAGTGTAGAAGGAAGGACGACACACCTACCAACAGAGACCGACTCCGGCAACTATGCCCTCAGTCGTTACTTCTTGTCGTTTCTTCGCCCGGCTGCTACGCTCGTTTCGCTCAGGAAAGGGAAAGTCGCGGCGCTGCTTTCTCCCGGTGGCTGACAAGAACGAGAACAAGAGAAAACGAAGGAGAGTGAGAACAAACAGAAGGCGTGTACGCCAATGGGAGACTTTGAGAGGGGAGAGAGAAAGTTCTGGAAGGAGTGTCTCAGGGAGAGGGAAGAAATGAAGCTTTATAGAGCGTGCCACACACCGGCAGAGTAGAGAGTCATTACAGTTTGTGGCTGTGTTGTTGTTCAACACCAGGAGGGACAACAGATGAGGGAGCAGGAAGCGCACGCACAGCAAGGGAAGGAGAGAAGGTGAGAGATGAAGACATGATGACATTGGTCCAGTAGTAGAATGGGGGGGGGACAGAGGAGCGCAGTTGGAGGGAGCAGGGCGAGAACTAAGACCGCATACCGGTCTTGTAGAGGTAGCAGTTAACGCCATAGTCGTTCCACTTTGCACTGCCCTATCCCGAAGTTGT
>NC_009320.2:328561-411150 GCF_000002845.2 Leishmania braziliensis MHOM/BR/75/M2904 | reverse complement strand
TCCGATGAAAGCGAGAAGCAGAACCATGATATACAATGCCAGGTAGCCATCCGACTTGACAGTATAGTTCTTGCAGAAGAGTGTGTAGATCTTGTATCGCTGCTGTACGTCCTCCCCCTTGATACCCCAGACGTTCCGAGAGTCCACGTAGACCGTGGAGGTTGGGCTGCGGTACATGAAAATGGGGGTTAGAATGGCAGCGAGGGAAGCCACGAACGTCACAGCCAGCACGAAAAGAATCACAAAGTTATCAGCGCGGCAGCGGGCGATGCGTCGGGGGTTAAAGGGAGTGGGGATGTACTCAAAGTCGTTCAAGTCGATATTCCTGTACGTGCTGGCGGCGGCGTTGTCGAAGCTACCGTTGGTCGGATAGTTCGACTTGGCCGCCGAAGTCCCACGCATGCCCGCGCTCGGGGGGGTCGACTGACGATTGCTGTCCCAGCTGGCGTCGCCGTTAAGCCGTGTATTCTGCAACATATCTTGCACGTCTGAGATGCGCGTGAGCGAGTAAGATTGGGCTGCAGCTGCGGTTGACGCGTGATTCACCGCAGATGTTTTCCCCCTTTTTCTTTTCACGATCAAGCGTATCCCGGCAGGAGAAGCGGAGAAGACAGGAAAGGGGAATTGCGCGGTGCAGCGCACACGACAGAGAAAAATTGGGAGTGCGCGGAAGCAGACGCGAAACAGCCACGACAACACAACCGAAGAAAGAAGAAGAACACACAAAAAAAATGATGGGAAACGACAGCAAAAAGGCAAAGCACAAAATAAAGGAGCAAACGAAACCCCCCCCAAAAAAGGGTGAGTTGAAAGTAGTGAAACAGAGGAGGAGAAGGGGTAGGAGGGGGGAGGGTGATGCAGGGGTGTAGAGAATGACACGGGGTCTGGGGGTGGGGGGGGGGGGGGGTAGAGCGATACACAATGGAAGTGAGAGGTGATAATATTGGGAGAGAGGGCCGAGGAAGGGCGGGGGTAGGGCGCAATACTGCACCGCCAAACAGCAAGAGCGACACACAAAAAGAAGCAAAAGTGTCAGAGGGTCGTGGCAAGTCAAAGAGGAGAGCCTAACGTGGCCCGCCTTTATCGCTTCAAGGGAAGGTGCGGAGGGCGATACGCGATCGCTAGAATGAGCCAGACGGGAGTGTTGAGTATGTTTGTGTACGTCTCTCTGGGTGTGTGGGGGGAGGAGGAGGGGGCTCAATGGCGGCAATCCGATTCGTATGTGTGGGTGTCGGTGTGGTGAGTGCACACTTGCGGTGCAATGCTGTTATTGGCAGAGAGGGCGACGGTATACATCGCACACAACCGCATAGAAGTATGTTGTGAATCACCCGCACCAGTAGTACAGCGTGATGTCGAGGCCACATAGGGTGGTAAAGAAGCGGTCAAGGAAATGCAGATACAATGGGGTGAGGGGAGAGCCGCGGAACAAGTTTCCAGGCAAAAATGGTGAGGTCTACGACATACACACAGAGAGACATACTCAGATAAGGCAGGAAAACTGCTGCAGCGTTCGCTCTCACTTGCTCTCTCCACAGCGCTTATATGCCTTTTGGTCATTGTATTCAGCAGAGTAAACAGTGTTGTTTTGCCTCGCTTTCCTCACGGATATTCTCTCTTGTCGGTGGACATAAACAGCCGCCCAGAAGTCTGGTGGGTAACATGTGAATCCTACAGGGAAACTGCATAGGAAACGGTAGCGTGTCGTCACTGCACGTCAGTGTGCTCCTGTTGTCACGCTGTCCTGGTTGGGGAGAGTTGTTCTCTATCTTCCACATCCTACATGATGGCGTCCTCATAGACGTGCTGTGGTGTCTGTGCAGGTTTGTCTGCTTTGCTGTTGGGTACCAACTGCGCCGCAACTGCAAAGTTAAGAGAAGCGACAAAGAGGAAGATATGAGGCGACATCCTACGGAGGGGTCACATGATCGTCGCCAATGCCTTTACGATCATCCTACCATACATCAGCGAAAAGGGACACGGAACAATACAAACCTAAAAAAGAAACGTCGAAGGGGACACGGGCGAGGGAGGGCGACAACGAGGGGAGCAAAACAGAGGGGACGAAGGATAGGAGACCAGAGGCAGAAGGGAGCGACAAAGCGCACCCTGGCAACGCAACACATGGAGAATAAGACACGCTTAAGGGGAGAAGATTGTGCTGTTGAGGCACAACAAAGAACGTGGGGACAGCCAAGGCACAAATGGAAAGCGTTACAGCACAAGCGATAGACTGCAGAACAGATGAGCGGGTGCTGTATCTTTCTCTCTTTCCATCTTTAATACGGCACTTCACCAATCTCAGGCGAAGCAGCGGTGCCACAAACAACTATGGCCTTCGCCGTACCTCGTTTCTACACATCCACACACCCACACCCACCCACCCACCCCCACACACACACATACACACAGTCACATCTTCACCCTTGCGCTACATAGACACCACTTAGTTTCGCTTCATCTCTATTCAACACACCTGCTAGCAAGCGGTGCGCTTTACCGTAACCTTGTCTCCTCTCCTCGATCGTCCACCTCGTTTTGGGTCTTGCGAACACGTCCGCCCTTTCCCTCTTCCACCTGTACATGATGTAGATAGCAAGCGAAAATTAATTCAACACAACACACAAGAGCGAACGCGCTGCGCAATGGAGTCGATGGGGGGAGGGGGGAGGGCGCCGTAGGGCAGAGAAAAGAAAGATCGTCAGCGCTGCTACCACCTCCATTGAGCCGCGCATGTGACGAGAGGGTGACGCATACACACACAGACACATACACAGGCAAAGGAGAAACCAGTAGCAGCACGCAACAGCAACAGTAAAAGCGAAAAGGAAGAGTCTAAGGGGCTTTGGTGGGTCCGGCTGCCTTGGCCCAAAGAGCGGGGAGAGCGTACCGCTGACGAGCCAGTTGCAGCAGCCAACGGAATGGAAGCTCTACAACTGCGCGTATGCGCAAAAGAGGGAAGGGGCCCAATTTCCTTCGCGGAGTGGAAGAACGGGGAGGGGGGTGACGGAGCGTCAGGGACAGGCAACATGCACGAACGATGAAGTTGTATTCCCCAGAGCAATTTCTCGAGGAGTACTGAGAAGCGCCAGTGGCAGGAGCAGTAAAAGGCAACCCGGGGCGATACTGCCAACGAGGATCTCTTGCATGTCTTTCTCTTTTTATTATTTCGTGTCGCGTTTGTCTTGCGACTGATGAACCGCCTCGTATGAACCGCACCTCACGACGATCGCGGAAACGGCAAGACATGCTGTGATACCTGGCAGAAGAAACCTAGAGGCCCTCAATCGCGAGGTCGCCAACGCTCCACACCATGACGGCACCCTCATCGCCAACGGACACAATCTTCTTGCCGTCCGGGGACACGCGCACCTTGGTGATGCTGCAGCTGTGTGCGAGCCCCACTGCGATACACTCGCCGCGGTCGTAGTCCCACACCTTCACGATTCGGTCATTGCCGCCCGTCACAAAGAACCGACCATCAGGCGACAGGGACAGTGAATTCAGCTCGGCGGTGCGGCTGCCAGGTACCTCGCGAATGGCGTGGCAGTCGACGGAGTCCCAGTAGGCAATGCACTTGTCACTGCCGCACGTGATCAGTTGGCTATCATCAACGTAGTACTCCAAGCTCCGAAAGTAGGTCTGACGGTACATGATGTTGCGCCGGAGGTAGCGAGTGAGATCCCATACGATGCAGCTGCCGTCGTCGCTGGCGGTCACGCACTCGGTGTCATCGTGCGAGATGACAATGTCGTTCACAGCCGTCTTATGCTCCTTCATGGACGCTTCCAGCGTGCAGTTAGTGCCGTGGATAGCCCAGACGCGCACGAGGCCGTCAGAGCCGCCGGTGATGATGCGGCGGCCGGTGTAGTCGGCGCACACCGACGTCACCCCGGCCTTACCGCCAACCTTGTGGCTACGGGTCCCCTGCTCTACCTTGTGCGCGTCGGCGACGGAGAAGACGAGCTTGCCAGACTGCGGGCCAAAGGCCCGGATACGGCCGTCGCTCCAGCCAGAGATGATGAGCGAGCCGTCGCGGCTAAACTGCAGGCAGTTGCACGTCCGGTTCGAAACCTCAATCCGCAGCAGCTCCGTGCACGAGTTCGCATTCCAGACGCGGATGTCGGTATCGCAGCAGGTAGCGAAGACAGAGCTGAAGCCATGGGGAAAGACAACGTCCTGCACCGCCTCGCTGTGGCAGGTGAGGCGCAGTCGCGTCATGAAGTTGCCGCCATTCACAAAGTACAAGTTGCTTGTCTTCGTGCCGACATAGAAGCTCTCTCCCATGAGGGCCAGTCCCGTCACACCACCGTTGACGTTGGTGCTATTCTGAACCGTGAGGTTGATCTTCGAGAGCAGTTGCAGCTCTCCAGCACCGCTGCCGACCAATACGTCGCCCGTGTGGGTGAGTATGGTGGAGAGAATACCGCCAGAGAGTTTCTTCTGTGGTCCCTGCATCTTGAAGATGTTGGCCTGCTGCAGTAGGGCGCATATGACGTCGCCAGATGTGGTACCACAATACGCGTACTTGTCCGTCTTCTCGATCGCGATCGTCTGCACGGAGCGGCGCATGTTGCCCATGTTAATGTCTACTGGATTCATCTTGCGCAGCTCAAGGTCCACCGTCCAGACGCGCAGCGAGCCGACGCCGCCAGTGATGAGCTTTTCCGAGTTATTGTTGAAGAAGGCGACGGCCTTCGTTTCGGTGTGGTGAGCGGGAGCGCCGCAGAGCGGGCGGCCTGTCTTGACGTCCCACAGAACAACCGTGTTGTCGTCGGGCCCTCCGACAGAGACCAGGTACTGTTCGTCCGGCGAGAAAGCGAGCGCCTGCACCTTCACCTTGTGCAGCAGCATGCGGTGGATGAGGCGGCGCTCCTCAAAGTCGAAGATACAGACATCTGCCTGAAATCCTGGATGGGTCACCTGTCCCGATGCAACGTAGCGACCCGACACGCTCACGGTAAGACAGCTGATCTTGTCGTTGTGGCCGTAGAAGAACTCGGAGCGTTGCGTGTCGTTGGCGTCACGAATCACAATGCAAGCGCCAAGGGCGTAGAGCAGATGCTGCTGATCGGGATGGGCGACCAGACTTCCAGGAAGGTTGCCGCTGAAGCCAAGGGCGGCCTCAAGCTCCAGGCGTGGCGTGTCCTCGTGCTCCGTCATCGTTGTGTCAGAAGTCTCCAGGCGCTACAATGGATTGACTGAGAGGCGGGTGTAGAGAGGCAGACGCACCTGTTCGCCTGCGTATCCTGTTTGCCCAGATCGCTTTGAAGATTCGCCAATGAATTCGTTGGTGCTGTGTGACGACGTAGAGATGGGCAGCGAGTGATGACAGAGGAAAAAAGAGGGAGAAGAACAGGAAACAGTGCGTCGAAACGATGAGACAGAGAGTGAAGGAGGAGCGGCTGTGGGGGAGGGGGGGGGAGGGGGTAGCAGAGCACAAACGCAGCATGCGCTAGTCGAGGGTGCTCCTCAAAGATACCCAACGACTTGCCCTGCGCTTCGGCAGCCTATTAAGAGGATACACCGTCCACACACACACGCACACCGTCATACACAGTCACCGGTGCTTCGCCACGCCTGTTGATTTGTAGAAGTGGGGTGCGCAACGTTGCACATCCACCAACGAGGGCAACGACGCCACGCAAGGGCACCTTTTTTAAAAGTTGTCAATTCCTTTCACTTTGTGATTATGCCAATGGATGCGCACAGGCTCGTCCCAGCTGCCCCACTTTGAACGCGTGCTATCATATGTCGTGAGAGTATACAGAGAAACAGACGACAAACGAGAGCAGGTGGAAGGGGGAGGATCGCGCCGAGTCGCTGTACAGCGACCTGAAATAGTCCTCCCGTTGGTTGAGTGGGGAGGGTCCGGCGCGCGTGGCGTCACTCTGTCACTGCTTCGAGAGAGAGAGAGAGAGAAAGAGCGACCTGTGATGAACTTGCACAGGTCGGTGGTGTTGCTGCTTTTCCTCCTTACGAGGGCTTTCCTTTTCGTTTGTGTGTTTTGCCTTGGTTTGTTTTCTATCGAAGACAACGAGAGAGCCAAGGCAGCGAGGAAGTACAGAAGACGGTGAGCAACAGCGCTGCGGCTGCGGCTGCACACGCATGTCTTGTCATGAACATTAGGGGACGAGCGCCTCACACTGCCGTGCCAGTCACTGATAGAGTCTATGTGAAGCTGTTATGGCGATATCGGCCGCTCCTGGACAGCGTTGTGCTCTATGTTCTTAGGCTTCTTACTGCCTCTCTCCGCTCCTCCTCCAGTTTGCCCCGCATCGAATCACTTCCGTGCCTGCGCCTCGTTGTGCTTTTGGTTCAGCACCGTCATTTCTCGAAGCTCCTCTTCGTCAAACGTCAGCGGAATCTGTCCGAGCGACTGCGACAAGGAATTCGCCAACTCCATCCGGTTCGTCGCTGGATCCCAGTGAGAAGCGACGTACTCCTGCATCTCGGGGTCCATGTTCTGCAGGATCTGCATTCCACAGAGCGCGTACAGATTTTCGAAAGTGTCCTCAACAAACTCGTGCGACAGGTCGTGGTCGTACTCGCCGGTCTCCGGCAGAACATGGTCGCGTGCGCTGTGATTCGCTGCATCAAGCTGGGCGTCCTCTACAGTACCCTCTCCTCTGTCCCCATGCGACCTCTCGACTGGCTGCGGCGGTGCCTCGTCGTTTGACGGCCTAGCCAAGGCCTGCACGCAATGGATGCTCTGCACCTGCAACTCCCGCAGCGCGTTGCAATCTTTGCATATAAAGAAGGTGTGGTCGAGGCGCATCTCGCAGGTGCGGCACATGAAGGCCTGCTGGTCCTTGATGGATTTGCCGCAGTGGTCACAGTGGTCGTGCAGCTCCATGATCATCTCCGTCGCACTTTCCGTCGAGCGAGGAGCGAACTTCGCAAACATGGTGCGGCAAGCCTCGCAGGAGCACGTCATGTCGTTCGTGAAGGCGCTCACCGGCAACAGCATTCCGTGGTACGGGAACACGTCCGAGTCCTCCACGTCTGCCGAGTGAGGCAAGGGAGATTTGGCGCCGCAGGCCAATACGGGCTTCTTCTCGATCGTCATCGGCGGCAGCTGTCCTTGGTAGCACTTCAGTGGGTCATCCGTTGCCATCCATGGGTGTTCCTGCATGCAGTAGGCACACACAAATCCGGTAAAGATGTCGTTATTCATCATCTCCGTCGCCACAGCGTCTGGGATCGGGTCGAATGTGCTTTCATCATCGATCATCTCCGCCGGGACTTCCTCCGCAATTGCGCAGAGTCCGCGACAGCCGCAGCTGAACCTGGCCCCCTCCGGCGCGTCGTTGTCGGTGCCATCGTCCGTCGACGGCCTCACCAACGTTTCCTCAACGTCGTGGTCCTTGTGGCAGCGGTATCGGCAGGGCACGCACACGCATGTATGGCACGTATTGCATTTGAAGGCGATCGTGTCGCCGAGCAGCACGTCGCCGTAGCACGGCATACGCCGGTATTGATATGTGTGTAGTCTTGTGAGGTGGGTGCTCCAGTAACAGCTGCAGCAGAGCATACAGGCAATGCCGCCGCACTCGGGGTCATCACTGGGATAGGGGTTTTTGCAGTAACACCAGTTGAACGGGTCTCGTGGGTAGCGGTTGTGGCGATTCGTGGGCAGCACCGACTCCACTGGCGGCTTCTTCGTTTTGCTGTCCACAACGAAGGCGCAGTGGCTCAGCTCCAGCAGTGGCGGCAGGTGCGCGTCCTGGTGCTCCTCCTCGCCGTGGCCGCCGTGGAAGTCGTCATCCTCGTTGTCCCTGTCAGGGGAGCGCTTGCCGAGAAAACTCGGCTTGCCTGCAACACCGACCGCGGCATTCGCCTTGTCCACAGCCGCCGGGGCAGCAGCCAAGGGCGATGATGGTCCTGTGAGGAACGCAGACGACGAAGGGAGGAGCCTGCTGGCCTCTTGTGACGGCCTGGAGGCGCCTGCCGTCGACACCGACACACCAGAGGTGGTGGAGGGGTGCAAGGTTACCTCCGGCATGTCTGTCGGCGGGATGGTGGTCATGCGAATTCCACTCATCGGTGAGCTGCCGCGTGATCGCTTTGGTGTCACTGGCGTTGTCGAAGGCGCGCGCTTGCGCGTGGTGCGCCCTTCGATGTCGCTCATCTGTACGGCACGCATTTGGGAGACAGAAACCATCGGAGACGCTACTGATGACGAGGTATCAAGCCTCGCTTGCTGCTTCGCGGCGGCTTCTGCGGTAGCCTCCGGATCGGCAGGAACTCGCCAGCATTTCTGCGTGCAGCAGTCACACCGCATGTTGTAACGCACGCCCCACTCTTCGACCTCGTGATTACCGTGGCAGAACTCAGCGCAGGCAAGACAGACCGCGTGCTGTGGATCCGCCCTTGCCTCGTCCACGCATGTGCGACAGATGTACGCCGTCTGCCGCAGATACCCGCGTGGGTAGGAACACCGGTACCACTTGCCGTCGTACTCCACTGTGGTGGCCACCAGTCGCGATATTTCTGATGTCGCTGCAACGTTCACTGTCGGGGCCACCTCCGCACTTCCGAGCAACATGGCGCTCACCTTCAAGTGCTGTGCAACAGGACCGTCGTGCTGCTCGCAACGGCTGACCAGCTCTGCCGGAAAGAGAAGGCGGACAACCGTATCGTGCGGCGGGTCTCGGTGCTTTGCCTTTACAACAGGCAGGTTGAGCAACAGTCGCTGCTTGTCAAGGAGCACGTGAGTTTTTTCCTCCAGCCTGTGCTTTAGGTCGTGGACAGTGGCGGAGGCCGGCATCTCAAGCGAGACGACTGTCTTTCCAAACTTCACTTCAAAATCCACATAAAATTCCCTCTTGGCCGCCATTGTGCACCTGGGACAAGGGGGTGGAGGAGGAGGGGGAAGCGGTAGGAGGTGGCGAGTATGCTGGCTTTGCAGCTGGAAACAGTTGTTGGACTGTGCTTAGTTTTTATTTTTTCTTCGTGCTTGGCTATGGACACGTCCACTAGACCACCCTGGGGGGGGGGGGGGGGGAGGCGGCGTAACGGCAGTAGTAATGATACCAGATAGTACGTGGTTGTGTCTGTGCGCTTTCCCCTTTCGAGAGACTCTATGTATCGTGTACTCAGTATGATGTAATCGCACGCACAGGCGCGCTAACGTTTCTGCATATATGCATATAGGTGCGTGTATGTTAAACTCCCACCCTGTGCACCGTGAGGAGGAGAGAGAAGCAGGGGGGGGGGGGAGGAAGGAGGCTGGAGAAGGAAAAGAAGGAGACTCAATACGCGCCCTGCTTTAATCAACGCGCACACACATGGCCCAGCAAACCAGACGAGTGCACCGCAGCAAAGCATCTCTCTTAGGGAAGCACTTCACATTCACTTTTGCGGCGAGGAATGCGACCAAAAAAAAAAAAAACAGCTGCTCAGAGAAACTGACGAATAGGAGAGGGGGAGCGCAGCAGGCTAACAGCAACAACGAGCCCTCAAGAGCAGCACAAAAAGAAACGGAGAGGGACCATCGTCACCTCCCACTATGCTAAAAGTGTACACGAGCACATGCGTGCATGCTTGCGCGTTGCGCACACTCTCACAGCAGCTCCTCTTGCCTGCTATCTCTCTGACAGGTAGTGGTGGGGGGAGTGATGACCCGCTGCTGGTGCGACTCCAGTGATGTGTCACGAGTGCAAAAAGGCAGCACCATAGACCCGCGCGCATACATATCCACGCACAGAAGAGCAGAAGTCCAACACACACAGGCACACCCACGTTTTTCCCCGCGCTTTGGTTACGATTTGCCTCAAGCCTTTTTCCTGTTCTTCCACTCTTTCTCTTTCCTGATGACGGAGCGGGGGGAACACATCTCAGTGCATGGCATCACACTCCCGTACCCCCCACTCTGCGGTGCGGGAAGGGGCCAGGCAGCCCCCCTCCCTCCCCCATTGCCCTGTCCAGGCCAAACCACCTCTAGTGGTGACAGAGCTCAGCACCCACGACGTAGGGGAGGCAAGAGTGATGCGTCGCTGCTGATGCCGGTGGCCAGGGCCTGGATGGCGTGGCATTGGAGCGACCTGCGACAGCGTACACGCCTGCGCCCTTCATGTGAGAGGCAGAGTGTCCGCGTGTCCCACCCGGCCCTCGCTGCCTACTGGCGGGGGGAGCCTTGCGCCACCCCGAGGGATGCACCAGGTAGGGTCCTGCCCAATGTGCGCCGCCGTGGGGCGACCAGCGGTGTGCGGGGTAGGTGGAGCTTGAGGCAGAGGCCGTGCGCAGGTGATTGAGTCAGCGCATTGGTGTCACGCGCGCGTCCATGGCGGCTTCACGCCATGCGATGGGCTTGGGGGCGGGCCGGGCAGAGTAGAGCAGAACTCGTGCTGGGTGGCAAAGAGAGAGAGCGGACTCGCTGAGAAAAGCAAAACACCTTGACCTTCATTCTTCTCATGCACTCCTCTAAAGGTGTGCTGCACGGAGGTTATAGTCAGCAGTGTTTCAGCGTACAGAAAGGGAGGGCGCCGGATTCCTCCAGCACGCGTGCAAGTAGTGGTCCATGTTTGCCGTCACCGTCGTAGGTCGTCGTCATACAGGAGGGCGACGAAGTTAGTAAAACAAAATTGCCTGCGAGAGGGTAGGGAAGGCAACAGAAGGAAGGCAAAAGAAAAGAGTAGCAAGCGATCAGCTGCCCCTGGTCGAGCGCACATTGCGGGGTGAATGGGCTCCAGGTGCAGACTTATGGCGTGGTGGAGATTCGAATAAGCTCGGCTGCCTTCTCAGCGATCAGTGCAGGCGGGTCAGCCAAGTCAACCGTGGAGCCGAGTTCCGCTGGCTGCAGTGCCTCCAGGGTGGCCATCTGAGATCCGAGGAGGGTGGCTGGCATGAAGTGGCCCTGGCGCGTCTGCATCCGCTCCTCAATGAGCTTCACGTCTCCACTGAGCATCAGGAAGAAAACTTCCGTGTGCTGTAGCATGTCGGCGACAGCTTGAGGATCCTTGCTGCAGCCCATCCCCCGAAGCACGTCACGGTAGCGGCGGCGCAGCGCGGAGCAGGCGAGCACCACTGACACAGTGCTGAGACCCTGGCATGGCGCGAGCGTCTCTTCCCTTAGCCGATGTAACCACGGTTCACGATCCTCGTCTGTCAGCGGCACGCCAGAGCGCATCTTCTCTTTGTTTTCATCGCTGTGATAGTCATCCCCCTCCTTGAAGGGGCACTTGAAGAGCGATGCAAGCTCTTGGCCGACTGTCGTCTTGCCGACACCAGAAGGCCCACAGACGACTACGGCGCTCACCTGGCGAGGCATGGAAGCGAAAAGAGAAGCAAAACCATCGGTAGCGGTGGAAGAAAACGAACAAAAAAAAAAGCAGAAGAAAAACACACAGTCAACGCGGGAGCAACACACGGGAGGACGGCAGCCACTACCACGAAAGGGAATCCATCACTCGAGATCACCTGCTACACACACACACACAGGCGTGCGCTTTTTTCTTTTGGAGGGGGCGGGGTGGTTGTACGCCTGTTGGTCACTTGTATGTTTTGTTCTGTTGTGGTGGATACGGCGCAGTGAGGGGAGCGCGTGCAACCTTCCCTCTCTGACTCGACGGGTTTACGTCTCTCTCTCTCACTCTCTCTCCCTCTCTGCGTGTGTACGCCGTCTGTGAATACACTGTGATGATGCATCCGGAGGGAAAAGAGGAAATGTGCAAGCGGGAAAGCGAGCAAAAGAACAAAGCAGAAACGAAGACGAGAGCCGCTGCGCGTTCAGTGGTCATGGTTCATCCTGTGCTCGCCTCTTGTGTAGTACTTCTGTCGGTGCACGTGTGCCTGTGTGCATACAGTCCCGTGAGAAGGAGTAGCGTCCGGACAGGCCAGCTGAGGCATGGCACATTATGGTGTCTCCTTTCTTGACAGTAGTGCACTGGGACCATGTCGTGATGGCAAAAGAGGAGCATCCAGGCACGCGTTAAACAATCATCGGGTGTGCAGAATACACTTCAAAGTACACATGACACCTTCGTGGGTGAGCACGAGAACACAGTCTACACTCTGAGGGTAGAGGAGAGCCAAAGAAGGGAGGCGAACAGAAGAGGGCGGGAGGGCACGGCTTCCACCAGGAGGATCTCTGTCACCGCTTACGCTCTCTCAGCTCAACTTCCACCCGCTCACACACCTAACTGCCGCCATCTCCATCGGCCGTCAAGACGTCATCTATTTTGTGACAGCACCGCCAGCAAGGGTGGCAGCACTCAGTGTGCTAACACAAATTAGCCCACTGACCCAGGCACCACGGCAAGCAGAGGAGGGGGGGCGACGGGATGAGGCAGTAGCGCAAAAACTGACCGAAAACGAAAAGTGCGTGCACACGTTGTCTTGCGTGCGCAGCTGTGCGCGGATGCCCATCTGAGAGAAGAAGAACGAACGAACGAGCTTCAAGCACGCATGTCCACGCAGGCCCACGCGGGAGGATGAGAAGTAGCAATGGAGGCTTTTTCCTCTGTCCTCTCCCCCTCTGTGAAGTATGAAGGGCTGCGAAGCGAAGAAACGCGTGTACCTTGCCTGTCGCGCATCGTCGAGGGACTCGTTTTCCGGCGCACTCGCCCAGTCCGTCTCTGTCCACTTCTCCCTCGACTCACTTTTCCTTCTGTGGCAGCACGGCTTCGAACCCCACAGTCAGCACCTTCGTGCATTCCAGCACGGAACGCCGCGACTTGGCGCAGCTGTAGTAGTGAGGAGCCATTAGTCTGGTAACGAGCAATCTCTCCCTCCAGGCTTCCTTGTGGTGGCCTCAGTGGATGAAGGGGCCCAAGCGGGATGGTGCAGCGTGGGGCTGTCGTATCGCTTCATCCAGTCCGTCTGTGAATACATTGGCCCACATGACGAGTCCGCAGCCTTCGCTGAGGCGCTGTTGGGCCACCAGGCGCTTGAGAAGGGTCAGAGGCAGCTGTGTTGCGATTCTCGAGAGGGGGCATGGGCGCGTGCGTACCGCCTGACGATGATGGACAGGGGCTAAGTCGAAAATATGCAGCTGTACCGTGCTGGGCGCTCTACCTCAGGTTCGGATATTGGCTAGCCCGTGATGCCGCGCGCGTAGGGGGTATGGAGAAGTGCCTCTTGGCAGGTACCGGCTTGGTGTACAGCCGTGTGCACTCGCGATGGAGTTGTGTTAACAGGTAGCCTAGGAGAAGACCAACCCGCAGCTCGCAGCTTGTCAGCTTCCCGTGTGACACGCCACCTCCTGTTAGCACATTCCATTCGCCTGCTCCTGTACTGTCCCTCTCCGGGACACCCCACGGGCGGCCCTGCCTCCGCTTTGTTTTAAGGACTGTCGGTGCCGGTGCTGCCCCTCGCACAGGTTCTCTTTGCTGCTCCCCAGCGCTGCTTCTGTGGAATACGCCTCGGCACTCGTCCCGACCTCGGCCACGACCCCTGTTGCCCTACCTGTGGTGTGGTTTCGCTTTGCCGCATGTTTGCCTTCAGAGCCTTTGATCTGGTGATTCACCTTGTCAACCAGACAAGATGTGAGATCGTTCAGCTGCCTCGCCATCTCGCGTACGCCTGCCACGCCCGCTCGGTTCCCTTGGGCGTTGTGGACGGGAATAATGTATCCGCCACCAAGCAATGCATCGGCCTTCATTTTCTTATGAAGCCCTGTCACAGCACTCTCCGTGCCGCCAATCAGGCTACCGCTTGCTACCCTCACCTCAGCCTGTAAGAGATATGCGTTAAGCCCACGTCGCTTTGTGGGGAAAAGAGGGTACTGCAGTTTGGCAACTCGCCCACCGCAAGAAGCCACCGTGCGTCCCCCCCCCGCCCCAGGGGCTGGCCATAAGCTAATTATGCGTTTTGATGGCGTCATCAGTGCTGAAGTGGAGGATCACGTGCATCAGTGCGTAGATTGCCTCGTTCAGGTCATTTGAGAGGAGCAGGCACTAGCCCAGCCTCACCACCAGGGGAGTCAAATGGCTTTGCCGGGCGAGACTCACGGAACTCTCCTCTCCTCCTCTGGCTCTTCGCGAGCTGCGGGCTTTTGGTGCGCTGCTGCGCCCATCCTCCCAAAGTGACTCAGCCTTGATCGGCTCCTACATCCACGGGTAGAGGTGTAACTGGTGCTCGCACATACGTCTCTCCTCCGTGAGGTACTTCACGCTTTTCATGTTTGCCTTGGGTTGCCTCGGCGCTGAGAGGGCCGTCAGAATCGTCCTCCTTCTCTGCCTTCAGTTCCTCTGCGGTGTAATCTGCCCCTTTACTTCTCAAGGACTGCGAGAGGCGACGCTTGCATTCGTCTGCTATCGACTCTGGTGGCCGACATGTTTGAACTGAGATAGTCTTTTTCAGGTAACAAGCGGTAATGAAATGAACAAAGCCCTTTTCGCTTAGCCGGTGTGTCATGTGCAAAGAAGGGGGGGGGGTGGCTGCACCGAGCGAGAGGAGTGCTCTGTAGCTGCCATGCTGTGCACGAGGAGCGGAAGACAGGCGCAAGCGGTCATGCAGCTTAGAAGGGGGGAGGGTCTGTTGGCTTGTGAGACTGCACCTCGAGGCCCTGACCTGCACCTTTGCAAATGTAATCCCTTTTTCTCGGCGGTTGCCACCTGCAAGTGTCCACACGTCCCAGCAATGTGCATCCGATTTCTGGATTCCTCATCATCACCTGGGGGAGATCAAACGACAAAGGAACGCAGAAGGGAGGAACAACAGTGACGAGTGCTGGCCGCCGCTTCCCTCACACGACAAGCCTGTACCCATGAGGTGCGCCATTCGCAGAATCCCCCAGAGAGAGGGGTGGAGGGGGGGGGGGGAAGACAACGACACACTCGAAAAGAGGAAGAGTACGGGAAAAAAAGTGCACACCGTTACACAGCCACGCTTGCACGATGACAGGTAGACGCCCTGCCTACGCATTCCGCTTTACCCCAGACAGCACTGAAAACGCGCAGAAGGACGACTGTCACGCGCCGCAAACACGCCCACGCAGCCTTTACGTGACAGCCAACTTATTCCCTACACCCGTCGCCTTCATTATCGAAAAGTCCTGGTAGCTAATGTACAGCGGGGCTGGCTGCTGGCTTGCCAGCGCATTGGCAAAGTCGGTTCGCTGGTGTTGCACACGTCTCTCGTAGACGGAGACGTTATTCTTTGCACAAGTCAGCTCCGACTGAAGGGCGGAGAGGCTGCATTGAAGCGCCTCTAATTCAGACTGACAGGAGTGGTCACCGTTTCCCTTGCCTTTATATTTGTCGTTCACTTTTCCGTCCTCGGTGGTTCTACCGGCCGAGAGCCCCGCCAGAGCGGCGGCGTCGCGATACGCCACCGTCACGGCGCCCAGTCGCTCATCGAGAGTGCGAATGCTCTCGCGCAGTCGCTCTGTTTCGTGGATAGAGGAGGCGAGCTTGAAGAGCGCCGCCCTCGTCGACGAAGAGAGCGTTGCGGACTCCATGGACCGTATGGTGGCGCAGTCCGCCTCCACGTCTGCAGTGCTCCCCTGCATGACACACGACGTCGGGCTGGAGAAGAGGTCGATAGTGCGGCGCAGGGGCGTGACAAACCCGGGCTGATTTGGTTTGAAGATCGTTCGGGTAAAGCGCTGGAAGGTGCGGAGCTCAGTGAGGCTCTGCAGAGCGACGCCATTGAGGATGCACTCCTCCTTCGTCGCCAGGAATAGCACGGTCGTCGTCATGGGTGAGCCGGCGGAGTGTCGAGCGCGGTACAGACGCGGCACCGGCGGCCACGGAATCTCACCCACCCGCGGCGACCGCGACGACGAGTCAACGCGGAAGGGCCACGCGGTGGAGACGGCCGTGGCCGCACCAAACACATTCACAGCCTCTGAGATGTAGACGAGCAGCGAGTACTGGTCGTAGCCAATTACCTCGTTGCTGCGTGGGATGTCGCCTTGCATGCGAGAGTTGAGCTCAATCAAGAGTGGTTGGCCTTCACTCGGGCTCTCGTCATTAGCCGCGCCAAGAGGGCTTTTCCTTCTGAGCCGTTGTCTATCCTGCTGCCGCCATTCGCGTGCCATCTTCCGGGTGTCAAGGCGCAGCTCGCTGTGGCCGCAGCCGTTCTCGAGGCCCAGGGCATCGAGACACTTGAGCGTGTATTCGACAATCCGTCGCGCGCTGTGGCTCGCTGGCAAGTCCGCCAGATTTGGGATAAGGGTCTGTCTGTCGTACAAGATGGATGTCTTGTGCTGCTTCTGGCGTTCGATGCCGGCAGCGCGCAGGGCCTCCTCGGCGCTGCGCGTCAAGCCAGTGGTGACGACCGGCTCCGGGTACTTCCAGCTCTCCCACACATCCGTGACGACGTGCACGCCTTGGTAGCTCACCGTGTTCACAACATACTCGGGGCCTTCAATGTACTCCTCCACAACGAGCTGTGCCGCGTCTGTGCCCTGCGAGGTGCGCACACCCTCTACCATTGAAAAGGCGACGCGTATGTCGTCCACGGTGTAGCACAGGGCCACAAACTCTGACCCAGCACCGGAGTTCGGCTTCACCACCACTGGAAGCAGCAATGTGCCATCCTTCACCTTTGCCACTGCCTCATCCACGCGCGTCGTCACGCAGTAGCGAATGTAGGGAAGCCCCGCCTCCTTGAGGACCTGCTGCGCGTGGCCCTTATCCTGCCGAGAGGAGCAAGATGTTGCGGGGTTATTGCCAAACACGTTCACACGTGTGTAGACACAGGTGGGCACCTCCGCCTCCACAGAATCGAGTGCCTCGACGATGTCCTCGCCAAAGTTCATGCGCCGGGCAAGAGACTGGACAGGCTCGCCGCAAAGCCGGGCGTTGACGTAGTCGAGCGCTGGCACCATACCATCTCCGGAAGCATAGCAGCCAAGCACGTGCGAGAAGCCTTCCTTGACAATAAGGTTCTGGTAGGCGTTCTCGTAGATGCGCAGATCGTGGGTGTCGCCAGGAAACACCAGTTCTGTGTACATGTACCACAGTGGAGCCTTCTCGTGGGAAAAGAGGCGAGCCCGCACCTCGGCCCAGTCGATAGGAGCCAACGGCGACGTCGTACCATTTTTGCCGCTCTTGCCACTGGCAACCGCGTTGATGTACCCATCCTGCTGCTCTTCGTCCTGTGGCTTCGCCGTACCGTTGAGGTACGGAAAGTTCTGAAAGGCAGTGGCGAGGTCTCTGCTCAGGTTTTCAATGTACTCATGCTGCTTCGGCACCATCCCAACGATCAACACGAACGGCGCTGTCATTTTCCCCGAAATTGTTGCCCGGCACTTTTCTTCGTCAGGGTAGTAAGTGTTTACAGTGGAGGTGGCGCAGGCCTCGGAGCAGTGGTAACGCAACTGCAGTGCCTGCGCCAGTTGCTGCTTCTCAAACAGCATCAGCGATGTCGAGGCGCTCCCTGGCGGCTGCTGGGATGAGTGCTGCGAGGGTGGGGCCGATGGGGTGCCGGTCTGCCGTGCAGACAGACGCGGTGGCCGACGCGGCCCAGGCAGAGGACGCAAAGACTCGCTCAGCGAAGTGTTGGGCAGAGGTGTCTTAGGGGGCAGCATGCAGTCGGACCGCTCCTGCGACGTGGCTGTCACCAGGGTAGTTGTGGTGGTGGATCGTACCTTTGCGTGCGAATTTCCCATGATTCTTTCCCCGTTCCTCGGGGCTCACATAGACGTACGCACGCACCTACACACACACACACACGTGCGTGTGGCGGGTGCAGAGAACGTTTGTGTTGCCAGAGCAAAACAAAGAGAGAGTCCGAAAAGGAGAACAACGAGACGCAGCTGCTCACACAAATGAGGGAGAAACTTCGCCTCTACGACCTTGGCGGAGTGCGGCAAACAGGGCAGAAGAGGGACTGAGAAGAAAGGAAAAGCGGAAGCACGAAACGAGGCAAGCTGATATACAGGTTGACGGTGTCCAGCACAATGACAGACAGAAGGGGGCACACAACCAAGAAGAAACGACACAGAACTTGATGTTGAGAGGGGACGGAAGAGGTGATAGGCGACTTCAGCAAGCACTCACTCATCCATACACACGTACACGCACATGCGTATGCACCCGGAGAACAGCAAGATATACAATAGTGGCTTTGAAGAGTGAGAAAGAGAGCGAAGAGGGGAAGAGGACCGACAGCAATGAAGTAAGAGAAGGGGTCAAGCGAAGGAGCAGGAAAGAGAGAGAGGGAGAGGGAGAGGGAGAGGGAGAGAGGGAGGGTGTGTGAGTATGTGCGGTGTACGGTGGTGATAGTGGGAAAGTGATGCGAGACAAGAGACGGTGGCCAACACACCTGTACATTAAGGAGGGAGAAGAAAAAGAAGAACACACAGACAGACAGAGAGCGAGGATCCGGAGAGACGTGGAAGGAGAGGAAAGAGAGAGGAGGTCGAGGCAAAACAACAATGGCAGCGACTCCTACAATGGAGAAGAGAGAGGGAGACGCAAGAGCCGCATCCACATGAGCGCACAGGCAAGCCCGAAGAGAAGAGAACGAGAAGTCCACAGATAACAGTTGGTGTGATGGCGCGCCAGTAAAGCGAGAGAGCAATGATGATGGTAATGCGTCTGCGTGTCTGTTAGGGAGTGGGGTAAGGGGCGGAGAGGGGCGATGCACTCTTTCTTCCCCTACCTCTTCTCCCCAGGGGAAACTCGACGGGTGCTCAGTGAAACGCGTACACAGCTCAGGTGAAAGCACGAAAACCTTTTGCCAATCAACTTCGCACAAAAACCCCCTCTGCACCGAGCAAAGGGCACGCAGCGGTGTCAAAATGATGAGAAGTGAACCCACTAATAAAGAAGAGAGAGAGAGAGCAGAAGAAGAAGAGATCTTCGAGTGTGTGCGTGTGTGTGTGTGTCTTGGATAGAGGTGTGTATTTTGATACCTGCAGACGATCAAGTGTACTTCTGCCCGGCAATGACGCTGTGGGCGTCCATCGAAACGTGTTCCCACGCCAAAGGTTGGGAGCCAAACGCGGTGTGGAGATGATGAGCGGGCAGCGCGAGAACAAAGGGAGAGAGGCGTGGGTAGGGTGTGTGAGAGCAATGCGGGGGACTGGGAAGGGCAGGAAAGGTGAGGAGGGTGCCTGCGATGGGTGTCATGCCTCCACGCACAATTGCCATAGGTCCGACGCTGCTGCAGAAATGTGCGTAGGGGGGGGGAAGCAGAAAGGTGGAAGACGATGTTGCCTGTCGCGTGGAGGGAACGAGGCCACGTTCTCACACACACACACAATTCGTCACCTCTCCATCGCCTCAGTCACCACCTCCTGCCTCGTAATATGACAGACGAGTGTTTTTTTTTTTGTTTGGGGGCTTTCATGTTGTTAAGATTGTGAACAGTAGTGGCACAGGGATGACAGCTCAAAGCCGCCAAGAGGGAAAGCGGCAACAGCGCTCTTGAATACGAGCGGTGATGAGGTGGTGACCTAAACAAACAGGGAAGAAGGAGAGAGAGAGAGAGAGAGAGAGAGAGAGAGCACGGTGAACTGCAATCAACACGAGTGCAGAGTACAAAAGAGAGAAAAAAAAAGGAAAGAAACTCTATGTTGCGCCATGAAGGAGCAGAGAGAGGCGGGAGAGGGCGAGGTGGGAACGGAGCCGAGACAGACAGGCTCTAGCACCAAAGGCGCTTGACGGGAAAGAGGAAGAGAAAGCAAGGAAGAAATGCTCTGCGTGTGAGTGCGTGGTAAAGGGTGTGCAGAGAGAGAGAGCGATGTGTTGAGCGCGAATAGCCAAAGGTGAGCGATCACGCGCACACCTATAAACACAGATACACCCAAGCGCTTCCCGTGCTAGCAGTAGGGCCAGCTACGGTGGTGAAAGGGAGGCTGTACGACAACGCACATCCGCATCCAAGGCGCAACAACAACAACAGAAAGAAACTGGGAGGGGGAAAACATGGAGGCCACAGCTTCCCTGCTCACTCTTGTTCTCGCCCCTTCTCTCAGTTTCCTCTCCACAGCACACCACTACGAACAACAGTGGGGCTAATTGGGGGCCCGACGACTGCTTGCATGCTCACAACGTGTGGAGGAACACCCCACGAGTGGTTCTGCACACCAACCACACACACCCCAGTTGTAGAGGCACATATGCACCCACTTCCATCCCCCCTTTTCTCCCCTCTCCTTTTTTCCTCCTCCATCGTCATAAAGCACCAGCAAAGTTGCATCGTGTGTTCCCTCTCCCCCACCTGACAGACACACACACACACCATCAACCTCATATTTTTCCATCAAATGCTGAGGCGGAATGCGGCGCTCAGATTATGACGACTTGGAGTGCTGACTGCAGCGTCCTCGTCGACCCTTCGCCTTGGGTGACACCGGACGTCCTGCGGCGGCCACGGTTTCTCATCAACGCGGCCGCGGGCACCTCCATGTCCTGCGTGACACCCGCCTCTTTTTCCTTCTGTGACTGCGGCTGCTCATCGGCCACCGCTGCCGTCTCTGCACCAGCCGGGGTTGCTTTAAGCTGAGTGTCCGTCGCAGCCAATTTTGGCGGGCGGCCCCTCCTGCGTTTGCCGTACGCAGCCTGGCGAAGGTTCAATAGCAACGTCTCCGCAGTGAGCGCGGTATCGTCTACCTTCAACGATGGCGGCCGCTCCTCCACAAAGTACTGAGGCCCAATTTTTACCGGTTGTGTCTGCGTTAGCAACTTGGCCGGTTTACCCCATCGCGTGGTCAAGCCCTCACTTCTCTGTGTCACCGCCGACGGTGCCGTCTTCGTCGGCAGCGACTCCGACGAGGTCGATGTTTCGGCGCTCCCTGACACTGCCTCTCCAGTGGTCGGTTGAAGCGGAAACACCGCATAAATTTGGTCATGGTCCTCGTACTGTTGCCGCTCCTCCATGGAGAGGGCATCCCATTTTTCGCGCATGGCAGCCTTGAAGAGTCGGTTACCGATGCCGTTGTTGTAGGTGCGCACCATACCGTATCGGTCGCACATCGCAACGTAGAAGCGGTGAAACGCAGCCGTGGCGGCGTTGCTTGGGGTGAGCGGAAAGTAGAAGGGAAAGTCCAGCGCAGCCTTCTGCAGGTCGCCAAGGGTGGTGTAGCGCTGTGACGCGTTCGACAAACTAAAGCCGTAGTCTCGGCAGCAGTAACGAATAAAGAGCTTGCGCCCACACGCCGTCTCCGTCTGGCGCTTTTGACCAAAGCACGAGTATCGTGCCCTCTCCTCCATCGACAACTGCCTCCACTCACTACGCACGCGGCTCTGCCGCGGAAAGAAGGCACCCTTCAATTTAATTACATGCTCCAGTCGCCTTGCCTCCTTAAAGACCCAGAACGAGTTATTGACCGCCTTCGCCTCCGGCAGGCTGTGCAGGACTGCGAGTACCTTAGAAGCGAAGGCGTTCTTTCTCTCCATCTCCACGATGTGGCTCTTCAAGTTGTTCTTCACCCACTTCACGAGATCATCTTGCTCCTGCAGCGAGAGGCGCGAGACACCCTCCTGCGCCTGCGTACGGCCCCACACACGCACCTCGCACACTGCCTCGGACATGGCAAGACTCACCTTCTGTTGGCCGCGTGGCCGCCCCAAGAACTCCTCGGCGGCGACAGGGCCAAATTGGCGCGACCAGTCCTCCAACGGAGGCACCAAGGTGCGGTTGAAGTAGTTTCGTATGACATACGCAAACAGCGTGGTCGCTCCCCCAGCCAGCAGATGCGTCGAGCCTGTGAATGACATGCGGCCGTAGGTGGTCAAGACGGAATGGACCCAGTTGGAGTACATAATCCCCGTTGTAATGTCCCCCGTCACCGGGTCGGCGAAGTGCTCCCAGTCCTCTGCGGTGGGAAGCTCGAGTCCAAGCTTGCCCAGTTGCTCCAGGATGAAGTCTCGATTCTCTCGTTTGCAAAGTTGATCCAGGAGCATGCTAAAGACACGAGTCGACATGCGGAGCCCATATTCGCGATTGCCGCGGAAGAGCCTCACGCGGGTGGAGTTTGTCATGAGTGGGAAGAACACCTGCTTCTTGATGCTGGGAGGAAAAAAGTGGATCTTCTCCTCCACATCTCGTACTAGCTGCTGCTTGTAATCGCGGCGCCGTCGCAGACTCACATCATCGCGATTGCGAATGGACAGCCGCGACAGTTTCTTCTCCGGTGGCAGCATACGATCCGCTGTGAGGTAGTTGAAGTGCTTTTTTTTCCCATTTCGAACAACTCTACGCGACGCTTTGGGGTACAGGGTAACACACCGACGTGCCGTGGACAATGAGCCACAAGGCAAGATCGAGGGTGTGTGAGGGATGCGGAGGTGACAAGCCTGGGGGAAGGCACGAACAGATGTTACCCCTGTTGGGTTAGAGGGCACTACTTGCAGTCGGGGTGACACAACAGAGGGCGAAGGAATCGCGAGGCAAGCTGCACCAGTGCCCAACTGCACTGACGTGCGCCGTGCTACGCTACGAAGCATGTCAGTCACCCGTACTCTCAGCTTCGCGGAAGACATTAAAAGAAGACACTAATAAAACGTCGACAGTCCCTCTGAGGTCAACAGTGGGTGTCGATGTCGGTGTGATTGTCTGTGCGAGTCCCACAAGGCACGGGCACAGGAGCGCGCACACACACACACACACAATGAATCCTCAACTAATTCGCGAATCCCAGCCGATACAGTGGGACAGTGGGAGCTCGTTGCAAGCAGAGAAAATCAAGTTAATCACAGCTTCGGCGCTGTAACGCTTCCTTGCATGTTGTGGTTCGGACCTCTCCAATTGGTAAAGAGAGCTAAGAGACGCAAAGGAAAGAGAGAGCGCTTGTCTCCCCTTCTTGCTGCTGTTCCTTCCTTCTGCCACTGTGGGGGTATTGCCCACTCGACTATTCCAGTCGGATTGTTTCAGCGTCACTGCACGTGGATACGCTGCAAGGTCGCTGTCGTGTCCCTACCTCCCCCCCTCCCCCACTCCCTACAGCTGCACTCGTCCTTGCCCTGGTGGAGTGAGTATACACTTTGTGTTATATCGCTGGGACACGTGTGGGGTCTATTTGATCGCCACTGAGTGTGAGAAGCAGCGCCTCGCAAGCTAGTCAACAAACAAACATCCAAAAGGCCGTCTGGCCTGTACTCTCCTCTCCACACAACGAAGCAGAAAAAAAAAAAAACGATGCAGCGCAATCGCGTCTGCGGGCCCGCTGTGGCGTCGCTTTCGAGCATAAGAAGAAGAGTGATGCGGCATGCGAATGCCAGTGGGGGGAGGGGGGGGGGGGGGCGGATAGGAAGCGAGAGAAGACGGGAAGAGGGGGAGGGGAGTGGCACAACGCCGAGTAGGACGCAACCCAAAGGAGAGAAGGTCAGGAAAGGAGCAGGGGCAGAGAGAAAGAGGCAGACAGACAGGGTGGCATGAAGAGCAGCAGCGGATTGACTATGAGCAAAAGGCATACGTAGATTACCATGGCTAATGACGCCGATGAGTAGCTGGTTCTCACAGGGTCACTGCAGCAGAGTGTGTTTCTTCGACCTCTTGTTCGCCTCTAGCTCAGCAACACGCATGCTGCTCTCTTGTGGGGCGGTCACGGATGCTCGTTTTCGTTCAGTTGTACCAATCACTGTTTGAGTGAGCGTGGGATATGTATGAGCGCGTTGTTGAGTGGATGTGTGGGTAGTTGGACAGCGCAGCAGGATGACGCTCGACAAACACACGTACACGCATGGCTAGGAGCTTGACTTGGCAGCTGCGAAGCGCGCTTGTCAAAAGGCCTCTCTGCCCCACAGCGGGCAGAGACGCGGATGCACTTGGTCTACGTCGCGCCTTCGCAAAACAAAGCCATGACACGGGCCACCTCCTCGTTGGTCACTCCGCTTTCCTGCCGTTCCCCTCCACGATTACGGCCTCGGTGGCCCGGGCTCCGCTTCATTGAGGGGGTCTTCAACCGCTTCGTCTTTTCGAGAACCGCGGCTGCTGTTTGCTTCTCTGGTGCACTATCGATACCTTCGCAACTCGCAGCACGTGGCTTCCGACCCCGCTTGCGTCGTAGAGACAGGTCGTTCGTAGGCATCGTCTCAGTGACTTGCTGGCGCTTGTCGCGCACCACCGACATAGCTGACGATAGTGGTGTGTTTGCAGTTGTCCTCGCCTTCCGACCCCTTCGCCGAGGAGACGCGAGCGCATCCGCCATTGTTGAGTCAAGAGGGGGCATGAGATGCTGTTTGATCTCTGCCTTGGCAGGCACAAGTACCTCCCTCGCTAACGACGGTGCACCTACCGAGGACTCCACAGTATCCCCCTCGATCATTGTGGCTGTGATATCCTGCACGGCGCGTTGCACCTTGCGCCGTTGTTCATTGGAGAAGGTCGCCAAGATCACACTGGTGTCGCTGAAGCGGTGCTTGGGAGAAGGAAGCGGGGTCGCAAGCACGCCTGCTGCTCGGAGAGAGCGGAGACACTCGTACACACTGCCCTCGAGAGCGCATTGCACTTGCTGCAGCCATGTGTCACCACCGGTGGAGCAGTTGTCGTGGGTTTTGACTTTGCTGGCGCCTTTTATTCGCTCCTCCACGTGGAGACTCGGCTGCGCGCGGCAGCCATCATCCAACAGCTTCCCTTCAGATGTGAGGTGTGATCCGGTACCCAACGAGGGCTCGCCCCTCTCATTCTGCGGATCCCCCTCCGCGTCTGCCGCTCCTCGCGTGGTGGTCGTCAGCGCATTCACGGCCGTGATGCCGCTACGCCCAGACACGAGCCGCGCCGCTTCGTCCCTCTCGGCGTCGTTGCGGGGGAAGCAGAAAGCGACGGCAAGCTGCTGAAAGGCTGAGAGGGTTTCAAAATTTACCCTCACACTGTCCGCCACCTGCGAGTGGACGGCGGACGTTGAAGGCACTGCTGTCGCTCCTTCGCGCCTAGCGACCCTACCGCTGTAGGTCCCGGTGAGGGCAGCATACAGATCCTTCGGCGATGCATAGGGCTTGTGAACGCCAGAGTGAGTGATGGGACTGTCGCCCACTCCCGCGGGCTCCGTCACCAGCGTACTCAGGTACGACGACTTGGCCGATTCGCCGCGCTGCGGCAGCACGTGCGCACAGCCAAAACAAGCGTAGCTCACCTGACTGTGCAGCGAGAGAGACTCAAAGGCCGGGTTTATCGCCTGTGCGTCCTCGCCACTACGGGCGACTTGCCCCGGCGCTGGCGAGGGCGGTGACCCATCAGTGCTGGGTAACACAAAGAGCGACACGAGCTGGTGGTGCAAGTTCCAGAGTGTCTCGTACGTGCGCTTCGGATGGGTGACAGCGCGCACTTCGTCGCGAGCAAAAAAGAGCAACCAGAAGGCCTTCTGCACCGCCACATCCACCATGGCCTCGTGCACCAGCAGACTGGCGTGGCGGCGCACGTAGAGGAGGTTGCCTATGAGGTCACCCGTTGACGCTCGGGTGAAGCGCTGCCACAGCGCGGCAAGCTGCACGTCCTCGTTATTCTGCAGTTGTCGTTGAAACGGCACGTTAGAAGCGGCTGCGACCGCACTAATGCGTCCGTGGTCACCCTGTTGTCGGGAGGTCCTTCCGCCTCGCGCGCTAGACGCAGCTGCTAGGTTGGAGAGGAAGGTGGAGCGGCCACCAGGCAGCCTGGCGACAGCCACTCCCTCGCCGTTCGTCAGCTCGAGCACCACCCGGTCCACATCGTACGCACGCACGCGTGCCGCCTCCCGATCACGCATCACCTCCAACAACGAGGCCTCTGCCAGCGCGTGAGTGCTACCCACGCCCGCTGCTTCGGCCTCTGCCTCTTCCTTTTCCTGTGCCTCGCGCAGCTGCGCCGCCGCTTCGGCCTCCGCGAGCATGCTCTCCATCTCAAACGGCGTGTTGTTCTGACCGAACACGGCGTAAACACCACCCAGCTCGCGAACTCGCTGGGAGAGCTGCGCGCTTTCGGCTCCAAAGAGGAACGTGTTTTGCTCCTCCTCGCTCATTTTGTCCCACGCCATTGTAATGGCGTCGACAGCGGCAGTGCTCGCCGAGGGCATGCGAGGTAAAGACGCCCTCCCCGCGTGGGCCTCGTCGACACCACGCTCCCCTTTCGTCAGGTAAACCTCTGCCCGGTGCGGCACAGCGGTGGCGCAGGGAAGCGGCCCTAAAGACGGCGGGTCGTCCCAGGAGGCGGCAGCCTCACAGTACTGCAGAGGTGCAAGATCTGAGGCGGTGATAGTGGGCCGTCCTTCACCAAAGCTGAAGGGCCGCGTGTGCGGGCCGCAGACCCCGGTTGTGAGGTGGCGCTGCGTGAGCACAAAAGCTTTCCACGCCCCCAGCGGTCCCTCAAAGGCTGGAAGAGAGCGATCGGTGCCGCTGGTGTGACCCAATGCAGCAAGTACTTCCCGCAAGGCGTCACTGAAAAAGTGCACCTGCTGGGGATCGGTGCTGAAGACGCGAGTCATGGCCGCCTGCACATCCTCCGCAGTGGTGTCTCGTATCACACCACCCGCAGCAACCGTGTCGCTGGCAGTCATCACAACAGAGGCAGCAGCGTCATCAGCGCCGGCACCGGAGGACTTCAGAGAGGTATCCTCGCCAGAGGCTGCAGCGTCTACGGCAGTTGTGCAGCTCGGATGAAGTGCCGCCGCCTCTTTCACCGCAAGCAATACGAGTTCCTGCACCTGGTCCCACCAGCGGTGTGGCACCCGCAGCAGACGGAACACGAGGGTGCGCAGGACCTTGCTGCGTCCTATCACCTCTCGGTGTGTGAAAGGCGGCGGCGCCGAAGTTTCTGCGAAGCCGGCTGCGCTCTCGGTGCTGAGCGGTGCAGTGTTGGTTCCATCGGCTCGCTCCAAATCCAAGACCCACTCACTTGCGAAAAAGAGTTCCCGCTTGCTGACACGATCCAGTAGCGGCATGCATCGCCTCACCCGATCCTCAGGGTCGATGTGCGTGACGACAGTTGTGTGGTGATCTGTGACACGGAACAGAGCATTAAAGAGTGCGAACTGGTCAGCAGGGGAATCTCGACGGTCGAGACTGAAAACACAGCGCATGGAGACGGTGGGAGGAGGAATGGCTTCCTTGACAGCGACTCTATCAGCACCGCCACCGTCAGCTGTGGCAGGTACCCCTGTGGTCACTGGGCTCTCAACCAGCTGACGGACATCGCCGCGGCCCTGTGGCATCTTCTCTGCCTTGGATTCGCGAATGTCGGATGCTGGCTTCTCTTCAGCCACCCCACACGATGCGAGATCCTCTGGGCTGCATATGAGTGCATCCGCGACACCAGCATCGGGATACGGTCGCGTCGAGGCAGGAGTGCCGAGCAAAGTAGGTGTCGTCGGTAACAACGGAGGAGCGCCAGTAGACGTGCTGCCCTCTCTACCTGCCTCAGCTATGCTCGCATCACTGGGCACCAGAACTTTCGCCTTCCCACTCAACGGCTCCACCATGAGATCGCCATAGAGCGCGCGCTCAAACGCAGCCTCAGCAGACTCGAAAGCTGCCCGTGGCATTGTCACTGTCGTTGCCGACATTGGCTGACCCTTCTCCTCGCTGAGTCTGGAAGCCTGTAAAGGTGAAAGAGCACTTTTCGAGAGTTCTGCGCTGCCTCCCCGAGGTAGGTGGCTCGGAGGTGGTGGAAATGACTTTGGAGATGCTTGCGTAGCGACGCCAGTTGCAACAACTGCACGGCCTTCGCGGCTTTCTTCGACCACTCCCGCTGCCTCGCCCGTCGGCCGCTCGGTTGGTGTATTCAAGGTGGAATCAGGGGTCTTTGTACTGTGGCTGCCGGTGGCGCCGCCGTCTCCCCTACTTTCAACGACGGGGTCGCCGTAGAGCGCCTGCTCAAACGCTAGCTCGGTGATGCGATGCATGCGGCGCTCTTCCTCAGACTGTGAGACGGACGGCAACAGGGGCGGGCTGCTGACTCCGCTGCTAGGGCGAGGATTCTCTCGTGGAGTCTGGGCCAAAGGGGTCGACTTTGCAGCACGTGTCACCGAGAGAGTTTCAGAGCCTGTGATACCTGCGCCAGCAGTATCCTCAGGTACCTCGATTGCAGCCGCACTGGGGGATTCTGTGGGGTCCTCGATACAGGGCGCGACGCGGATAGCGACATTTTTGTTTGCTAGGTCGCTGGAAGGTGTTGTATCGGCGGAGTCGGCTACACCAACAACGGATTGATGTGTAAACCCCATGTAAAGCGCCTCTTCAAACGCCTTTTCCCAGGGGCTGAGCTTTTCTGCAGGCGCCCCTGCATCACTTGGTGTTGCCTGTGACGAAACACACCGGTGCTGCGGGAAAAGAGAGCTGCGCATGGCCCCCTGCGGCGTAAAGGACTTCAAAGGACGCGGTGGTGTTCGATTGAGCAGCGGCCGCCACGTCGAAAAGCGCCTGCAGAGCAATTGGCGCATCCATGCAGTTGCACTGTGACAGTCCCTTCCTCTGTCATACGAATGTGGCGTTACAGCGGCTGAGGCGGCATATTTCACCTTCTTCATTCCATTGGATGTGCCGCCAGCTTTTCTTCTTGGGTGCGTGAGCGTGTATATGTGAAGAGGGAGAGGAGGATGGTGGCCCTCCCCCCTTTACCCGCAGGTTCTATGCTTGGTGTTATATGAGTGTGGGTGTGTATGATAGAGAGCAAGAGGCAGGGAAAGGGAGGACATGTACACAGAACAGCTGAGTCCTTCCGTTCACTCCCCACAAGAAAGCGACAGCAGGTGGTATCTTGGCGTATGTGCCGGATGGAGTCTGTATGTACACCGAAGCGAGGGGATGGACTTCCTCTGTGCCCGCTCCCCCCACCCCCACTAATCCTCTGTCGTGATTGGGGTGGAGATTGAGAAGGGGAGAGAACGAGATGTGCGCTTCGTAGTAAATGAGGTAAATCTTCTCTGCTGTCCTGCGTCCCTTTCCACCTCTCGCCCTGTGCGCAGCACCCACGCAGATCACGGAGGCGGAGTATACCTTCGAAAGAGAATGAGAGCGATGCATAGCCGATTCTCTATTCGCTGGGCTACAAAGAACGTGCAAGCGCGCGCACAAGCACGAGCGAGCACGCACTAATGACAGACAGACGGCGGATAACGACGATACACACACACACAGAAGAGAGTGGCGACGACAGAAAAGGAAGGCCCTAACGTGAAGAAACACAACGTACACGCGCATTCGCACCCCACCACCCGCACACAAGTAGGGAAGAGGGGTAAATGCAAAAGCACCGTGGTGAGTAGAGAGTAGCACAGGTGTGGACCGGTATGGACGCGTTTGTTCGCAGACACCGGCGCAGCGACTGCCGGTTATACGCCCCTCTCCTGCATGGCAATGCTCTCTCCATGTTCTATCAAGAGTCACTGATGGAGGCACTGCCTGTCCGCCCCCCTTTTTCTCACCCTTTAGTCGGCGTATCTCCTATTTTTCACCAGCCGCTCGAAAAGGGGACGTTCGCATTTCGCTTCGTATTGGGCTTGTTTGGTTGCTTTTGGGAGGAACTTTGCTCCAGTCGCGGTGCGGCATGGGCGAACCTTCAGCGCGTGCAAGCGCGTGTGTATACGTGTGTGTATGAATGAGATGGAGATGGGGGCCGGGGGGCGGGACTGCAAATCAGCACGGGCAGGGCCACCATATATAAGGCACGCGATGAGACTCAACGCCAACAAATAAGGCAGGAAGGAAAACAAAACGAAAACAAAACGAAACAAACAAAAAGGGAAGTCGTCCTTAGCACTGGCGCGAGCACGCCCGACAGCAACCACAGAATAAACGAAGAGAAGAGAGAAAAATACGAGGCGACGAAGCCGAAAACACACATGGCCACAACCACCAAAGTACACACGCGCACGGATGTGAGTGAAAAAGCGGCGAATACTTCCAAAGAGAGCGGAAGAGAACAAAAAAAAAAACACCAACCACGAACAACATCGCGCTATATCTTCTGTATAGGGCTAAAATGAACAAACGAGATGGGAAGAGGAAGGGAAGAAACAGAGAAGCGCCACGACGCACATAGGCACACGACAATGCAGGGGAGATGCGAAGGGAAGACGGCTAGATAGCACAGGATCAGCCTCACCAGCAGCAGTGATAGTAGAAAGAGGAGTCGGTCGTAACACCTCCATCATCTGCGTGGAATGCAAAGCATTTTCTTCGCTCTTCCAGATGCAGAAACTCATGAAAAGGGGAAGACATGCATTGCGAACGAGTAAGCAAGACACACACACACACACACACACACACACACAGCTGAACAAAGAATAAGAGAGGAATGTAAAGCGAGAGGCACTAAGGCCAACAGTAAACTGAAGTTCAGAGAGAGAGAGAGGCAGTGATAAGCCAGAGCAAACACAATAAAATCTATGGAGAGGAGACCTCTAATAGGAAAGGGATAGAAACTCGCGAGGGGGGATGTTGAGCTCCGGAAGGGGTGCAGAGGTCAACACTTACGACGCAGCGCCGGCACTGGGGACTGTACAAATGTCGGTCTGCCTATCTGCCGCAGTGCGTAGGTCACTGGGATGGAAGGCACAAGGATAGAGCGGTGTTGTTGGCGACAAAGCATCACGCACGCACCTCTTAATGCAGGTCACAAGAAGCGGTGGGGGTGTGCAAGATAAAAAGAGGCATTCACTCTGCCTGCCAACGACCTTTACCATTGGTTCACCCTTCTCACCTTCCTCACCCACCCCCTCCTCCAACGTCAATCGCACGCTTCTACACCTTCAGTGGTGTGGGAGTTCAGCTTGAGGGGGTACACGCGCCTCGTAGAACTGCTGCTCCTCTGCATCGAAGTTGTACTGACGGGGCTGCACAGAAGGTGACATAGCAATAGGTCCGCCTGTCTTACCTCTGTCGGCAGCATCATGCAGCCACTCCGGGTTGTGCCCACCTTGAGCATGGTGTAGCGCGCCCGCGGTGGGGCCACCTGTGTGTGCTTCATCATAGCCGTCATAGTCGTTGTCGTCGCACATCCACATCTCTTCACTGCACGGCTGCCGGCCGTTGGCCTTCGCCTCGTACGCGTTCATGTAGTGGTGGTCCTCGCAGCTGTCCTCATCGATGTGATAGGGCGGAATGCATTTTGGCTTGGGCGCCGGCGCCTGTGCTGGTGGTACGCGGGCGTCATCGCCTCGGCCAGTGTCCTCGCGCTGCGCGAGTTTCGAGACAGATGAGGGCAAGACATCGGCCTGAGCTGACTTGCGGGTGAGATGCGGCACAGCGTGAGGGGTGCTGCGCTGGCCCATCCCGGGGAAGCCGGCTATGCCTGACTCCTCCGGCACACTGCATTGGTTGTCAGTGTGTGCGGTCGCCTTTCCGCGCCCCCTGCGCCGTCCATGGGACTGCTCGTGCATCCGACTGCCCATGTCGCGGCCAGGGGGTGGAGGCACCACAGGTTGCCCCGACACAGCACCAGTGTACGCGCCGCGCTTGCCAGCCTCGGCACCGGACCCTGTCTTCGGAGCATTGATGAACCGCAAGAATGCACTATCGCTGTGCATCTCAAACTTCTTTGCCGCCTGCTCACGTCTGTCCTCCGCAGTCGGTGCCGCTGCTGTGACGTTCGTGGGTTGGGCTGTGCGGGATCCGCTTGCTGTCACCTGGTGACCCTGGTTGGGCGCGCGAGGTGCAGGGGTCGTGTCGTGCCACGAGAAAATGTTGAGGTGGTCCGCCGGTGCCGCTCCGCGGCGGCGCGTCGGATGGGGCGACTCCACGACGATCGAGTTCTGCTCGTGAATGCGGTCGAGAAACGACGGTCCAGCGGCCATCTTGTTTTGCGCAGTTGCGTGTCGAGCCCCCTCAGCTGGAACCGTCGGTGCGCCGCGACTCGCTTCGATGTTGGCTTGCAGTTCGGCCATGTCGCGTGCTTGGTGACGGCGGCCCGTGGGGCGTCTGTGGGCGTCGCGGGCCTCACTCTCTACACCAAAAGTACCGCCAGCAAAGAACATTCTTACAAGGTACAACTAAAAGATGAGGAAGCGAGCGAGTCGGTCTGTCTGTGCGTGTGTGGAGAGGCAGTATCAGATCACCCTTCACCAAACCAGTGGACAGAGACAGCGAGACAGAGGTAAGTTGAGCAAAGGGAGGCCGTGTGGGTTTGGGGAGAGGGGACGCGTAGAAGCGGAGGGTGTAGAAGAGCTTAGGGGAGAAGGCAAAATCTGCGAGTTACGCAGGACACCAGAAAGAGAGCACCGCCAGTAGAGACACACAGGCACCTTACCACAAGTGCGTGCATTGCGGCTCTGAGATGCGTCCATTACTATTGAAGTGAAGAGGGCCACGGTATGAATGACCGGTAGCATGACTCCTCGTCTTCTTGCGAGGAACGAGAGAGTGCTCGCATAGACTGAGCTTTGGGGGGGGGGACATAGGCCTTTCCACGCCGCGTCTTGCCT
This sequence comes from Leishmania braziliensis MHOM/BR/75/M2904, assembly GCF_000002845.2. Taxonomy (NCBI): domain Eukaryota; phylum Euglenozoa; class Kinetoplastea; order Trypanosomatida; family Trypanosomatidae; genus Leishmania; species Leishmania braziliensis. The sequence goes on along the minus strand of NC_009320.2, from coordinate 378,920 downwards.
CTTTCCATGCGTGACTCCCGCACGACGAGTCTTCAGCAGCTGAAAACACACATCTACACACACATCGGACAGTGAGGCATAGGCCTTCACGACAGACACCCACATAGACCCATACACACTTGCTCCGAGGAAGATGAGAACGAGAACAAAGCTCACACAACCACGACAAGAGCCTCTCCCCCTGAGAGTCAAGGGAAAAAAAACGGGGGAATGGACATCGCCCATGGGCCGCAGAAATCTGGCGCCCATACACAGGCGCTCCTGTGCTCAAACACAGAAGGCAAGGGGAGTGGGGGTGACCGCAAAGACTTGATGCACTTGTGTCGTTGGGGAGGCAACGACACAAGTCACACCACCGCCATTGCCAGGGTCCCTGTCAGGGCCTTCCTATTCTTCTCCACTGCCGACGGCGCCGGCCGACTCACGCTCGGATGGACCGCGTACATCTTTGCGAGCAAAAGACACTTGCAGTTCAGCACATTCATCTCGGACGATGAGACCATGCCGGCGCCGGCGAAATCCACGAGTCGCGGGCGGGAAAGACGCACGTGCACTGCGGCAGCCGGCAGCTATGGAGTGCGGTACAACCGTGAATGCACAGTCTCCTCCATAGAACAGGTCTCACGACTGCTTGCGAAGCTCTCCTCTGTGATGCAACTCTCCGAAACGCCCAGATGATGCAGCGGCGGCAGCACATCGAAGCACCGACACGCCGTGTAGCCGCACGTAGTCTGCGATAACGAGTTTTGCCAGGAGTGGAGTCTCCGGTCAGCCCTATACGAGACCCCGTCCATGATCGGTAGGCCAGCAACCAAGATGCATCAACGACCTGCTAGTGGACTGATCCCCTGAAGTGTTGCCATTGGCGAGTAGTAGCTCAACTCCCCTTCCACCAACGCAGCGCACTCGCTCAGGAAGGTGGTCCAGTGCTTCTTTATGGCGGATTCGCGCATGTACAGCACCCTCAGTCGCGACAGCATGAAGAAGAACCTCAAACAACTTGGGGGAGGAGAGGGGGGCTGTGCAACGAGAAGTATTCTAGCTTGAGGCAGGTCTGCAGCGCCCAGTCAATAACGCGCGAGAGCAGCTGGTCAAGCACAAACACAAGGAAGACGCTCGACATGTATGGGCACTCCACCATCGCCAACACCCCAAACCTTTTGCACCCCTACATACTGGAGAAGGCGAAGTTGTCAGTAGTGGCGCAGGAGAGGTACAGCGCGTAAAGTTGAGGCATGCGGGCAAGAGAGATGAGGCACACCAGTCGCGTGCAGCCGGGCGAGCCCAGCTGCTCCAGCATCGGCGCCTCGAGGAGCCCACGCACTTCCTCGTCCACGACGTATGTGCCAGAGAAGCCTGCGTGGTGGCAGAGTGCGCAGACTAACGAGAATCGTCACATCACACAGTTGCATGCGTGTGAACAGGTTCACCTCCAGCAGGCACGGGGCCGTGTCCATGGTCCCGTGAAGGACGTATCAGTCGTTGCACTGCGACGTCCCTGAAGCTGCCGCAGTCGCTGAGAGCCCGCACGGGGTCGGGGTGTGTGCAGCATGCAAGAACATAAGGACCAGGATCAACGCGAAGGGCCGGATGGTGAACACTGGCCTGTGTAGCACCCCGGTCAGTTTTGCCATATCCTGGAGAAAGTTCCGCACAAATCTTTCCCTTCCGCTCCACATGGCCTCCTATCCAGAAAAGCTTCTGTGACCCAGCAACGGAACCCAACAGTCACTCGACCTCCAGGCGTGCCCGTGACTCGCACGTCGGGGACGCGAGAGGGGTGGTCGCCAGGCGGATCGGCGTCACAATGCGATGCACCACTGACACAAACTTGTTTTTCTGAGCTTCTTCTGCTACCACCAAGACCCTGCCAACCGTGATCATCACCGTCTCAGGGGGTTGGTGATGCCCACGATTGATCGCGACACACACTGACTCATGGCAACGCTCCAGTGCCCACCGCTTGGCCGCGTGCACAGCCTGAAGTGCTCGCTGCTTTTTGGCCCGAGTGCCGACTTGTGAAAGCGCACTCAGAATCTGCACTGCGTCGTAATGGGGCGCCACAGTCGACTCGAGGCATGTACTTCGTCTTTCGTAGTTGTTATCGCCACGCCAAGCAGAACGGAGACGGCACACCGCGGAATCGCGTGGTTTTTGCAAGCACGCATCGCAGTACGCTTCTATGGACAGGCGGCGGCGCCATTTTACCTCTGGAGCGCCGAAAAACACGTACGCCGTGCACACCTTCTGGGAGGACCTTCTCTGGGATGCGGTCGCTAAGGAGGCACGGCTCGACCTTCCCTATCGCCACCGCCTGCGCAACGTCGCCACTCGCAGGTGACACTTTTTTACCATCCCCAACGACCGGAGGCCTTCAAAGGGAGAGGCGTGGAAGTACCCCTGCACTCCATGCAGGAGGTCCTGCGTCTCGGGCCGACTCGTGCTCATCGCCTCAACAACGTCCCAGTCCAGCGGGGCAGTGCACTTGAAGTGAAAGTGGGCCATTGAGGAGGAAGGGGCGCAGCCCGCACACCACGTACACCCTGAACGCGACGCATCTCGTCGAGTACCGCAGTGAGCGCCACGCCGAGGTCCTTTGCCAGTGAGACATTCAGGCCGAACTTGCTTGGGCGTAGAGGGTGGCGGTGGCGCTGACACTGACAAGTGCCGCTTTGTCTTCCGTCATGTGTTGGAGACTATAGCCTACGTATATGGCGAGTGCGTCGGCTTACTGGGGTCCCGGCAGGATAATGAGGTTTTCTTCCAGGATGCCACGAGTCGACATACACCGTAGGGCTTCTCTTCCGCAGCGGCGTACGCGCCGCATCACAGACCGTCGTAGGACGCGCCAACACTCGACGACCATGAGTAAAAGAGGTTTGACGTCACGTCAGAGACGTCTCTCAACGCCACTCTCCAGACGAAAGGACGAAGGGGGGGGAGGGGTGAAAAAAATGCACAACGTACAAAGAAATGAAAAGAAGGAGAGAGCAATGACAGCCTACCACGAAGGCGGGTCGCAACGTGACGGTAAAGGCAGCGGCGAAACGCAAGAAATGAAAAATCAAGCAAAGAAGCGTGACTCTTTACTAGTTACATTACGCCCTACAGAAGTAGTGACATAGCGAAGACTCGCTGCATGGCGTGTGGCGCTCGCAAAGGAGAAGGTGCCAACATGCTTGAACAGAAACAAACCAACAGTAATCGCTTGTCGGATAAAATTGGGCTACAAGAAAGGTGCAAAGAGGGATGCCCAACGAGGTAAAACAAGACGACGATGACGACGAACGCAAACAACGGCACATCCGAGTCGAGGAGCACTTGGCGAGGGGGAAGCGAGGAGGGGGGGTGGGGGAGACTACAAACGCGTGGTAAAACAACACAACTGAAGCAGAAAAAGAAAAGAAATTAAGCAAACGGGAAAGTGCAGGCATGACGAAGGGGGGGGGGGGGGGCGAGAAGATGTCGCAGGTAAGTGACACGCTTTTCGTGGGTCCGAATGTCACAGAGAAAGAGGCACACACTTTTGCATCACCGACGTCACCTCCTTTGGTCAAGGTGGTAACGACAACGGCCGCCACACCCAAGGCCCATGGCCGCCACAGGAGAACCCACCCAAGCAGAGGTGTGCCGGGGGGGGGGGGGGGAGGGGGGGAAGCACACACCATCCTCTGAAAAAAAAAGGAAAACAAGGCGTGTGGGCGCCAGCGACGGGTAAAGGGGCAGCTAAAAACAGACGAGAAAGAGCGACGTGGCGCAGTGGCGCTGATGACTAGGCGTGGAAAGTTGATCAAATCCGGAGGAAAAATCGGAAGCTCCAGCACAGGCCCCCAAACGGCGAGAGCAGCGGCGCGCAGAGTTGAGTGCTTCGTGCGGTCCCTTTCCTCTGACCCTATTTGAACAGGTCGCTCGTCAAACGGTGGAAACAACCGCCATAGAGCTGCCCGTTGAAGCTACACGCAGACACTCCACACGCTAATTCGGCTGCCGTTGGCCTGTACGAACGGGTGAGTTCTCGTCGTTCGCACCACTGACGACGGAACGCACAGTGCACGTAAGGCGATCGCCTCGCCGTCCGCTTTCCGGTATTGCTGCTGCTCCTCCACGTAGTCTAGCAGCTCGGCGATGCATTCAGACGTTAGAGATCCGCTAAGCTGCAGTTCCTCGAGAGCACCAAACGATCGGCTTCGGTGAGACGACAGGCCAATAACGCCGCATGCCTCTGCAAGCTTCGATGACGCCACCGCATCCTGCTGCCGCGCGAGCTCTAAGAGCGCGCCAACATGGGCGGGAGTGAGTGAGCAGTGTTCAAACCGCAGCCGTCGCACTGTGGCTAGCGGCAGCGGGATCGACTGACCCAGGTCATGCGGCACAACGTAGCACCGCGTGAAGTGTAGTGTGGTGAGCTGAGCAGCGCGTGCGGCAACAAGATGTTTCAGGAAAGCTAGCACTTGTGACACAGTCGCGGTGCAACTCGAGTACGCCTCCGTCGTGGGAGACACAAGCAGGTCAAGAGATGGATCGCTCGGCGCTCGCTGCACGGACGCGGCAATGGTGGAAGGAGCGTAATCGCTGTCTTCGCCCACTCTTACTCGTCGCAGATCCAAGTCTGCACAGTGCAGCGCACAAAAGGGCAGTCGACTGCCTTCGCAGTCCTCCAGAAGAATGTCTTCCAATGTCCGCAGTGCCTGTGGCGTCCGGCACGGTAGCAATGGACCCAAAATATGGATGTCGAGCGGGACTGCGGGCGGGGTGGAGATGGTCGCCGGCTGCTTCGATGCCAAGTCTGCTTTGGCAGGCGTTGCCTCCGTGTCAACAGTAGGAATTAACATCGTACTGCTCAGATCAGGCTCCACCTCCACACGGAGAGGGAGGTATGGTGCACACGCGGCGAGGGCCGCGGAAATTTGCTCCAGCGTTCGGAGAGGCTGCCGACTTGCCTCCAACGCGTTCAACGCCGTCGCCACCGCGTACAGACCGCTTGCATCCTCGCCCTCCCTTGCGATCGGGCTTGAGTCGGCGTTGCTGTGCTCGTCTGTGGACGGCTCCATCAGGCCCAACTGCAAGACACGACTGTCATTGGTTCGCCCTGAGAGGTTCACACTTGGCCCAGGGTGACGACATCCAGAGGAGTAGCCCGGCATCCCTGACACACGAGTGCAAGTGCCGTCGGCTGCCATGCGCATCAGGACACCTCGCCGCATGACAAGTTGTCCTCCCTCCCCCTCACCCCAGTCGCGTGGGCGTTGAGTGAAGGACAGGGAAGACGGGGACGTACTCGAGTCCGCCACAGAGATCTCATCAAGAGAATCTGAGGGTGGCATGTTGGCACCCTCTCTTACCACATACACGTGCTCCGTCAGCGGAGTGGACGGAGAGGTTCTGCCGCCAAAGCCTACCTCGCTAGACCGCGAACGCGGTGGCAAATATTGCCGGTGTAGATGGCCTTGACCGCTGCCGTTATGCGGAGTTGCAACTGGTGGTGCATTCCCCCTATCCCTGTTGCGCCAGGGTCCGCGTGAGACACTCGAATCGGGGAGCGCGTCACCAGGAACGTTCATAACGGGGACGCTGTCGTCGACATCGACTACGACAAAACCAACGCTGGTCAGCCAAGAATCACGGATGCCAAAGCATCTGCAGCAGCCTCGGCACCACATCTGCAGGCACCGAAAGGGGCGGAGCAGCGCCGCCACCATTGGCGATTGACTTGCATGACTGCGCGAGGCGGTGGCTTCGCTCCGCGCGGAGAAAGAGAAACTGCTGAAGAAGGAGCATCGAGCGTCACTGCTCGTGCCGTCTGCCAGCGTGGGTGCAGGCGTGCCGTTTTCGTCGGTGGCGGCGAGAGCCCATGTCGTATTCAGCTGTCGCAACTGCCGCTGCGGAGACGAGGACGAGAGCTGCAGAAGCGATGGTAGCGGGTTTTCCCGGCTGCTCGAAAGCAGAGGACCGCATTCGACGTCACCCATCCAGATGAAGGGTAGGGGGGGGGGGGGGGGCGGCGGCGGCGGTGATGTCAGTGAGAACCCCAGGGAAACAGCACCGGTGAGAGGAGAAACACCGCTTCTGCACTCAGGGATGGGGACTGGAAGTCGATGCGGGGCTTACTTCACGAGCAGAGAGAGAGAAAAAAAAGGGGCCCTCTCTGTGTTTGTATTCGTGCGTGATGCGTAGCACGCCAATCATGGGCCCAGTCACTCCGCTGAAATGGATTCCAGCGCCCGCTTGGTTATGTATGCGGTGACGAGGAGAACGCCGTAAGAATGTCACCTCAATGAGGCGGCAGCTCTGCCGATGTTGGCGCGTTACTTCAGTGTGTGTGTGTGTCGAAGAGAGGTGGAGGAAAGTAAGAGGAGGCAGTGCAGCAAAACGCGAGCAGGTGGCGGGCAAGATAACACAACACGACGACAACGCTGGAAATAGATAGCGGAGGAGAGGTGCAAGACGTGATGGTGCTGTGGGGTGGGGAGGGGTGGAGCGACCAGAGTGGCCTCGATGACCTCTCCTTGAGACTCTTCCCCCACTGATTCCCCTTCTCCCTGGTCGCTCCCCCACGTTTCCATGTCACGGTTCACTTGCAGCGCTGCTTGTTGACACGTCCCTCAGGGTCCCTTCCTCCGAGTCTGAGTCCACCACAAGTCGGAGCGCAAGATCGCAATCATACAACAACAACAACAAAAACAACGAGCCGCAGGTGCAAGACAAGCGCAAAAAGGGAGGGGGGGGTAGCGGCAGCGCCATCCATCACACAGGCAGGCAGACACAGACGCGCAGCGGTGAAGCAGACCACGCCAGAAACGACACACAGCAGCGAGAGAGAGACGGAAAAGAGAAAGAGGCAGAGAGCAACCGGTCTCACGTGAAACGAAGATTTGCTGCTTTTCGTTCGTTAGAGGCAAGCGAGCTCTAAAAGGGTAGCAGCAGGAGAGCGGGGGTCAATCTTCCATGAAGGGCACCCCGTCTGTGCACACGCCGCCCGCACAGCAGGCACTCTGCTCCACATGTCCTCTCCATTCTTCACACCGTGCATCACCACTGCTTTCCAACCGCCTGTGGACCTCACGAACTCCCCCCATACCTCCGCACCATCTCTGCCAGCGCGGCCTCTTGCGTGTCAATGCGCACATTCAGCAGCTCCAGTTGTTGCTCCAAGGGTGGTGGCACTGGAGGGGTCGGCAGAACACTGGTCGGTATTGCGGCTGTCGGTGGCAGAGGCAGCGCCGGCGGAAGCAACACAGGGAGGAAGGCTTGATGGAGTGGAGGTGAAATCGCAACGCCCAGCGGCGATGGCGGCAAAGTGCTCCTTGGCGGAGATGGTGCCTGAAGTGGAGTGACAGTGGATAGCAGCGGAAGTGGGACACAGGGTACGGCGATTTCCACAGCCGGCACTGCCTCACCTGCGGCTGCGGTCTCCGTTCCAGCATCCCTCCTCACTTGCTCGCCTGTCGTCGGTGGTTCGAGATTTCCAGCTGGCGGCGTCTTGTCAGCCTCGGTGGACTGCGGCTCCTGTGGCAGCACACCGTTTTCACTCGCTACACCTCCCTCTGATGTCGGGGCCGGCGACTCCTCCTCTGGCACGACCGTCGCCGTAAAGGTAAGAGGGTGAGGCGGATGAAAAGCCGGCGTGTCCTCGCCGTCCAATGAAGCGACCTTGGAGGACAGCACCGGAATAGGGCCATTGTCGCTAATCACGTGCGCTGCCAGGGCTGCATACAGAGACGGCGTTACTGGCGAAAGTGGTGTGATGCCGGAAGGGGTCTCCGCCGCCGGTGGTACCTCGTAGGTGTCGCCAGAAGACGAAGGTGCGTCCACGGGAATGTCGGCGGTAATACCCTTCTCGACGGGCGCTGCCAAAGAGCTCTCGGGCGTCATTTCTGCCGTCTGTTTCTTTTCGAAGAGTTCAGCAGGAGCAAACACAACATGCACCGCGCCGCTCTTCTCGTTAACAGGTAGCTCTGCTGACTTGTATATCTCCGCCGCGTGATACACGGCGGTGGGGTTGACCACCGATGTCTTTTCAGCCAGCAGTGCTCTCTGTGGTGCCGCTAGCGATGGCATCATCTCCGAGTCTGGTTCAGTAGGTACGCTGAGTTCTTCGGACCTCATCGGCACCGACACGGTAGCCCCTTGGTTGTGTGTGTCCTGTCTGTCACCCCTCTGCGCGTCCTGCAACACCACCGCCATCTGCGCAGCTGCGCCGACGTCCACAAAAGGGTTGTGTAGCGGCGGTGGCAGCGGCTCGCTTTGCTGCGCCACTTCGATCCGCGGAGGCGGAACTGTCACTGCCGCTTCTTCGCTGATGAATGGCGGCTCGTCATCTCCGTCACTGGTGATCGAGACTGTTGTCACTGTGGTTGCCTCAAAAAGCGCCAGCGCGCCGCCGGTGATTGTCTCTGTTGTGTGCTGTGCGTTGGCCATCACCGCTGTGGTCTCGCTATGCCACGCATCAAGTGTTTCACGCAGCTCGGCCATCGTCATTTCGGCTGCTGCTGATTGACTGGCAGGCACGCGTTCGGGCGACGGTATGCGCTGGTGTTGCAGTAGCTCATTTGGTACGACGTCCAGCACGTGGCGCAGCATGGAGGAGATTGTAACAAACCGGCCGCTCAGCTGTTGGTAGTAGAGAGCCAACGCACTCTCGCGGCGCTCCATCAGAGCAATGCGATCCAGCCCACCACACAGCTGCGCCTCGAGTATCTTCGCTGCGTCACGCTCCCGCTGAAGCGCCTCTGATAGCGTATGCACTTTTGCCTTTGTTAGAGTCAGCGCCTCCGCCGTCCGCTCCGCCTGCAGTTTGTAGTAGGCACGCTGACTGAGAGCGTCCGCTGCGGTCATGATGTTTCTGTGCGACGAGGCCCCTTTCGTACTGGGACTCACGCTTTCCTCTGCTGCACGCCGCAGAGCCTGTTCGGTCTCCAACAGCTGGTGCATGGCGGCGCACTCAGCGGCCATGGCCTCATTCTCAATCTTCATCTCCCGCAGCGCAGCGCGGAAGTCGATAACCTCAGTCGCCATCAAGTCCCGCTCCCGCCCGAGATGCAAGGCAAGAGCCTGCAGCCCCTCCACATCCTTCGTCAGCGATTCGAGATTGTGGAGAAGAATGCTACGCTCCGTCTGGTACGCTGCAGGAACTCCACGCATGCGCGCTATAGCATCGTCGTCGGACTGAGGTGTCTTCACAGTTACGGCAGCTGCATCCGCGTGGCGAATGCGCTCTGCATGCAGCAGGGGGAGCTCAACACTCATGAGACGAGCTGCTGACGTCGTCCTCGACGTCTTTGCACGCTCGGCGTCGTGACGCGCACTGGAGTCACGATGCATACGCGCCATCGCGTCTTGTTGCTGCTTCATAACGCGTAGCTGTAACTCCAGACATGCAATCTGTTTCTTGAGATTCTGCACGAGCGACACCTCTACGGCTGTCTCACGCGACTGCGGCAAGGAAAGGAGAGAGTTCTGACGCCCTGCTACGGGACAGGAACTCACCGTTGTAGCCATTGTGGTGATGCCCTGGCTCTCCTGCCCCAACCACTTTCCCTGCTGACGTGAGCGCGGGTCGCGTGATGTAACTTTCTTTGCCACAAGAGGCTGTTTTCGTGTCGGCGAGCGCCTTTCAGCAGCAGCAGCAGCAGAGCCTCCATGAGCAGAAGCGGCAGTGGTGGTTGGTGCGACGTCGACGAACTTGCTCTGGAGGGTACCTTCTAAGAGACCTTTACCCGTCACTGCAAGTGCAGGCGGGACGCAGTCAACGCGTTGGTGCATGACCAATTGGGAGAGTCTTTACAAGAACAAGGCACAGCCTCTATGAAACGGTGGAGTAGGTGGGGGTCCGTTTAAAAGTGCTAGAGAGCCACAATGGTGGGTTCTCAGGGTGCCTAGCTGACTAGCACTCTCTATAAATGGGAGTAAGTATGGATGAATGTCTCAGCCGGCACTTCACCCCCAAGTGCAGGTATGGGTTTGAGCAGCTGCCTGTCTCTAATGGAGCCGAAAAGAGGTATGATAGAAGCAGTAAGCACTCGGCCGAGTCGCTTAGCTACTCTCTTCGACGATTCAAAGTCTTGCACACACGCAGCGACTCGCTCGTGCATCGAGACATGCGCAGTCATGTGATCAAAGCACAGCGGAGAGGGCAAAACGGGAGAGAGTAGTTCACCGCATCTAACAGAAGAAAACTTCAGCTGCCCGTCCGAGTAAGACCTGCTGGAATCGCATAACGACGAGGACCTCCTCAACTACCAGAGGCCCACAGAAACCCCCCCCCCAAAAAGGTGGTCTTCAACGACTCAGCGACTCACCTCGGAAAGTGGCGTTCGTAGCATAGAACGTCTTGCAACACCGTCAAAATCCAAATACAGCGATGTCGCCCGTGTCCAGTGCCATCAGCATCTGGCCACGCACACACACATTGTGCGCCACACAGTCGCACGTGGCGTTGCCCTCGGACCCCGCAACGCGTTGGTGTCGGTGTTATGCTTCGGTTCTGGAAACGAGTGAAAGTCGAGAGTCAAAAAGGAAAATTAGTCTTGGCACAGTGACAACGCCGGCGCACGGCAGTAACGCGCGCGGCGGCCTCGTGGCATCGTGCGGGCGGTGAGGACGGCGCACAGCGCAGCCCCGACCGCAGCACACACGCTCGCGCGGTGCGCCGACTCCGGTGGGGAGGGTGGGGGGTAGGCTAGTCAGCAGGGGAAATCGCGAGCGCGGTGCGCCGGTAAGCGGCAGCACCCGCCACGCACGCCGCTTACCGGTCCAGGATCGTGATCGACACGTCCACGCCGGACTCCATCGTGAAGCTCGTGATCTTCTTCACCTGCTCCGTCGGCGCGTGAAGGTCGATGATGCGCTTGTAGATCTTCAGCTCGAACGTGTCCCACGTGTTCGTACCGTTACCGCAAGGCGTCTTGCGGGTCGTGATCTTCAGCGTGCGCGTCGGCAGCCGCACGGGACCGTGGATCGTCACCTTCTCGTCGCGCGCGCGCATCAGCAGCTGCGACGTCACAGACTCCACAGCCTTCGCGTTGCGCGATGTGATCGTCAGACGCACCGTCTGGCCCTCCGCGGGCGTCGCCTGCGTCTTCTTCGGGTAGTCCATTTTCAACGTAATCAAAGTGCCGAGGAATCTGCGCGTGTTTGGCCGTAGGGCAGGGGAGGGAGGGGGAGCCCAGGCAATGGGCGGGTGTGGGGTGAGACAGCACGCAAGGCATGTCGAGAGAGGGCAAGGAGGTCGGGCAGCAGCAGCGGCAGTAGGGAGAGGGTGGGGAGAGAGAGAGACGTGGGGCGACGTGTGCAACAAGGCTCAGGCAGGATGCTCTTCCCCACAAAACGAGTGAGCAGATTTTGACACGCTCAGAGAGAGGGAGAGACAGACTCCCAGACGCACGGAAGACCTGGGGAGCCACCGGCATGCTGGCGCTGTCAGTGTCGCTTCTCAGATGATCATGTGCGTGGCTCTTGGGTCTGTGACAGTCCCTTTCACGCGGGTGGCATCTCATCTGTTGGTATCTGCCGATGCACCGCGCATTTTTTTTTTCTCAGCATCCGGTGTTTGTTTGGTTTGTCTTGTCTTTCGTTGCCGTGTGAGTGTGGTGGGGCCGCTGCTTTGGTGGGGAAAAATTTCCCTCGCACGTGTCGGCACGCTTGTTTGTTTTTTTTCTGCCCTTCAGAGAGCACGTTAGAGGTGCATGCATGCCTCCATGCGCCACTGTGATTGCGGAGGGCATAACGAATGAGCAGAATTCCTTCGCTTGCTGCCCATTATATATACCCCCATAGCCTCGCTCTTTTCCTCGTTGGCGCGCTCTCTCTCGGTAGCACGGCCGAGTGTCGTGGGGTCCCTTGCGAGGTTTCGTGCGTCGAAAGGTGACCGGTGGGCTAAGACGTCCTACTCCTTTTCTGCGCCGTATTGAGTAGCGTTTGTGGGGAGAGGGAGGGGGGGGGGCATGGAAGGAAGGAAACAGAGATGCATTCACGATTCCCGCTCATCTCACACCTCCGCAGAGATAGTAGTTAGCTGCTGTGGAAGCACTGAGAGGTGCAAAGCGCACGGTGATGCTCGCATCCCGCAGTTCCTCGCAACACCAGAGCAGCTGTTGTGCTCACGAGTCGTGGACTAGAAGAGGGAGATGTTAATGAAACTCGGGTGAAGTACGTGCCTCACGGGCTCTCTGTGAGTACATCCACGCTTCCGGTGCGGTGTGAGCACCGACGAGGCTCTGCCCGCCTCTCTCCCGTTCCATGCGCCGAAGCGCAGCTTGGTAGGCGGCCTCGACCATAGGATCTGCGTGACCTTTTATCTTTTCGAATGCCTCCAGCACCATCTCTAGCAGCGCCGGGGACAGGTCAAAGTCCTCCTCGTAGAGGCGCACAAGCTTGTCTTCGACGACGCGGCGACGCTCATGCTGCGTGATGTTCTCAAACCGAGCAAATCGCATGAGCACGCTGTGGTACTGCTTTTGGAGATATGCTGCCTCGATCAGTAGTCGCATCTTATCGTAGGTTTCGGGGATGTCGCGGTCCCGCATCTCACGGTTCAGCTCGGCAAAGTGCGTCCAGTCGCGCAGTCGCATGCAGGCCCGCAGCGCGGCAAGATAGAGTACCACAACACTCGCGTGCCCCTCTGCGAGGCTGGCGGTGCGCATCAGCCGACGCACTTCTACCCACGTTGTGGCAGCTTCGATTCGAGAGGCTAGCGCCTGAGCATACACGGGGGCTGATACAGGCCGGTGGTCACGCCGCATGATGTTCAGCATCTGAAAGGCCTCTTTCCACCGACCAGCGTTGACACACGCACGCAACGGTGCCTCGTAGCTCTGCTGATATAGTGGGAAGCCGTTGCGCTCAAGGGCTTGAAAGAGTGTGAGCGCCATCGACCACCCACGACCACCCCCACCAACTGCATCGATTCCCGATGATGAAAGCGACTGTCGGGCACGTTCCTGAGCTGAGACCTCTTCTGACGCCGACAGCGCCAGTCGCACGCTCCGCTCATCGGGAGGCACGCGCGTCGCTATGAGCTGCTCCATGAGCCACACCACCTGTGTGGGCTTCCGCGCTTGGTAGCAGGCACGAATGGCTGCATCGTACGCTTCGGGCGGGATGAGCGCCTGCTCAGCCTCCGCACCCCGGAGAATCGAAAGGCACAGATGCCATTGTCTGCCTAAGCAGGCGAGTTGGGTTGCCGTCTCCAGCAGTAACGGTGTCAGCTCGTTGCTCTTGCGAAACATACCTGCATCCTTGCGCAAGGCGACAAACTCCTCTAACGCGACCTGCCATGGAGAGGAGGCGGACGTGCCGTCAGCGTTCTGCGTAGTGGCATCTGCACGAGATTTGCCGCCGTAGCCGCCCCCTCGGGGACGATGCTGGCTCCAATGCGCGGCCTGGGGTGTTGCCTCCTCCCTCACCGTCTTGGAGGAGAGGCTACTCTGGGCAGACTCAGGCGTTGAGCTGTTTTGACTCCGGGTGACGGGTATTGGCGCTGCGCCGGCGGCTGCAGCGGCTCCCTCTTCCCCACTCGCAGGCCGCCGCCCGAGGGAGGCGCACAGCGCGGCTCGCAAGTACTCGGTTGTGAGGTCGTCGTTCACCACTGGGCAGTGCGACACATTCTTGGCGTGTTGTACGACATCTCGGTCACGCAGCACGCGAAATTGCCGGTGTGCCTCAGCAAAGTCACCGGCGTCTGCACAAGCAGCCATGAAGGCCACATGAGCAGTAAGGGGGCGCGGACGACCGATCTGACGGTAGAGATCGACGTACACTCGCTTTGCAGCCTGGAGCTGCCCACGCTGACCGCACTGGAACATGGCGCGGCAAAGGGCCGCGTCGTTCGGCATCACACCGTGCCGCACTGCATCCTCAAGAGCTGCAAGAGACGTTGCCCATTGACTGGCGTGCTTGTGCTGATCAAGAAATCGATGCAGCTTTGTTCGTCGCTCCGCCTCCTGTCGCTCAAGGCCGCGCTCATAGACAAACTTCGACTGGCGCAGCTGCGCGAGAGCCGTCTTCTTGTCCATCGCACTCGGCAGAGACTTGGGTGGAGGCTGCCACGGCGGCGGCACGTCTACTGACTGTGAGACCGTGGCGATTAGGGATAGAGGGGGGAAAAGAGGGCAGCGCTGTATCACCGGCTACTGGGGAAAGAAGGTGATGAAGCACCGTAGGCGGAGAGAGGCAGAGAGGCAGAGAGAACAGTCGAACGAAAGATCAAGTCTCGCGCTGAGTGCCGTAGCTGCTGATAGCGATTCCGTGAGCGCTGTGTCAAGGCATGTAAGTGTTTTCTTTCTGGGGTCTCTTCCTCTGTGCAAGAGCGCGGTGCTTTTCTTGTCTGTTTGCTTCGGTTTTGCCTAGCACACGCCCTCCGGCGCCCCTCCTATCATTTCCCTCCCCCTCTCTTCGTGGTACGTAATGCGCTTTTAACAGCTTACGGGGATAGACGTCGTAGAGGGCCGGTGCGGGGCAGACGTGAAGCAAATGACGCCACACACACACACACACACACCGACGCGCTTGATGCCAGTGGTGGTGATCGTCTCGCACTCCTGTAGGCCCTGGCCTCTGTACAACGCACAGACAGATAAGATAGAGGAAGGCCAGGGGTTGGCAGCAAGCGAACCGTCGAGCACTTTGAACTCGTTTTTAAAAAGTAGAAAAAAGGGACAGAGGAAGAATGACTTAGAGAGCCCGACCAGGTAGACCTCATTCCATCGACAGAGGTTGAAGCATTGTTGTATACTGCAGAACCCACGGCCGCAGTGGGGAGTACAGCGGTGCCAGGTCTGCGCATAGCAATGTGTGTGTGTGTGTGTGTGTGTCAACACCTGCAGGCGTACGAGTGAGCAACTCATAGAAGACATGCTGCGCAGTGCACATTCAGAAGCGGTGCTTCGCTGCCCCGCCCCACCAACACTAACAGACAGCAGCCTATAGGCTCAGTCCATGCGTGAGTCACGCATGGACTAAGCTTATAAGCCATCAGCATCTGGCCACGCACACACACATTGTGCGCCACACAGTCGCACGTGGCGTTGCCCTCGGACCCCGCAACGCGTTGGTGTCGGTGTTATGCTTCGGTTCTGGAAACGAGTGAAAGTCGAGAGTCAAAAAGGAAAATTAGTCTTGGCACAGTGACAACGCCGGCGCACGGCAGTAACGCGCGCGGCGGCCTCGTGGCATCGTGCGGGCGGTGAGGACGGCGCACAGCGCAGCCCCGACCGCAGCACACACGCTCGCGCGGTGCGCCGACTCCGGTGGGGAGGGTGGGGGGTAGGCTAGTCAGCAGGGGAAATCGCGAGCGCGGTGCGCCGGTAAGCAGCAGCACCCGCCACGCACGCCGCTTACCGGTCCAGGATCGTGATCGACACGTCCACGCCGGACTCCATCGTGAAGCTCGTGATCTTCTTCACCTGCTCCGTCGGCGCGTGAAGGTCGATGATGCGCTTGTAGATCTTCAGCTCGAACGTGTCCCACGTGTTCGTACCGTTACCGCAAGGCGTCTTGCGGGTCGTGATCTTCAGCGTGCGCGTCGGCAGCCGCACGGGACCGTGGATCGTCACCTTCTCGTCGCGCGCGCGCATCAGCAGCTGCGACGTCACAGACTCCACAGCCTTCGCGTTGCGCGATGTGATCGTCAGACGCACCGTCTGGCCCTCCGCGGGCGTCGCCTGCGTCTTCTTCGGGTAGTCCATTTTCAACGTAATCAAAGTGCCGAGGAATCTGCGCGTGTTTGGCCGTAGGGCAGGGGAGGGAGGGGGAGCCCAGGCAATGGGCGGGTGTGGGGTGAGACAGCACGCAAGGCATGTCGAGAGAGGGCAAGGAGGTCGGGCAGCAGCAGCAGCAGTAGGGAGAGGGTGGGGAGAGAGAGAGACGTGGGGCGGCATATGCGCGGGGTGGTCGGGGCGGCGGCAAGGGCGAGAAGGCGTCGCCCCGACCACCTCGTCGAAGGGAAGGTGGGGTAGGGGGTGGAGGAGGCGGAGAAGAGCAGGGGCCTCTGAGGCCCCCGAACGTGGCGCCCGAGAGAGACGACATGTGCAAATATCAGAAAGAGACATGTGAAAAATTCGCCCTGCTGCGAAGTCGCTGCGGGGGAAGACGAAGAGACGCGGGCATACTCGTCGGTGTACAGGACTAACGCGCGCATGCAGGCCGCCCATGCAAGCAAACCACAGGCGTACGAGAACACACACACACCTCGCTGATGCTAAGCGACCTCAACTCATCGCATCACCCCTCAGCGGATCTTCTTCCCCTGCCTTGTCAACGCCGCTGCCTCGCGACAAAGCGCCCCTGCTTCTTTGCACTACGCTGCTTCATGGGTTGACTGTACGCGGAGCTTCTGTATATGAAGAGAACAACACCTAGGAGTGCACAAGACGAGAACGACGTGGGATACACGAACCAGCGGGCTTCTACTGCCACGACGACCACCGCCACTACTCAACTCTAACCTCGTACTCTTCAGGGAGAAGTTGTACCTCGCGTGTGCACGAGACGGGAGGTTCGTGGGGCTGCGTCGCCGCCTCCATCGCGTCCTCGAGGCAGTGCGTGCTGTTTCACCTCCTTCAACAGTCGAGAAAAAGGCACTTTTCTGCAGTCTCCGTTGCCCCTCCTTGCAGGAGTACAACACCTGCTCCGAGGAAAAGAGCAAGACGCAGACATAGGGTGGAGAGGACTTCTCACCCACCACGATCGACCTTCATATCGCGGTGGTTCAACCTTTAAGCCTTCTCCAGTGCGCGTACGGGCCTGGGTGCGCATCCTTACTCCATCCCCCCTTCACTTTCTTCCTTTCCATCCTGCTTGATTCCAGCAGCAGCGGAGTCAGGTCCTCTAAATCAGAGTTCTGACCGCCAGGTCACGTGACATCACAGGATGTGGTGACAGCACGTGACGCAGGTCAATGGTGGAGGAACCGACATTGCCGCCCTCCGAAGAGACTGGAGAGGCGGAGCCAGTGGCAGTAGCAGCGGACCCAGCCTCGACTGACCGAACGAACTCGTGCATGATCTCTGCCTCGGGTACGGCAGCGCACTCCTTACGCTTCTGGTCCGTAACACCGTCGATGTGATTGCATTCGAGCAGTGTGCTGCAGATCCACTTCCATTGATGATGCCGCAATTTGGCACGGCCCATATCATTGCCGTACAAATTCTCCGCCAGCGTTGAGAGCGGTAGCGTGTCCCACGGGGTGACCTTCAGTGTGTGCGCGATGCGGAGGGAGTGTATGTACATCATCCGCTCTGCTCCTTTTCGGTTGAAGCAACGACCGAGTGCGACTCGACGTCCGTACACTGCTTGATCAAGCGGCAGCTCCATCCAGAAGTTGTTCGCGATTAAGCGGCTGGTGCCTCGATAGTGCTGCGGCCCGGCGTAGTGGAACAGGTATTCACCGTGTCGCCGCTCTCCGATTCGCCAGCCGAACGCGAAGTGCGCAAACTCCTCAAACAGAGTCTGCGGAAAGTCAAACCAGGTAGACATACGTAGGCGCATTGCCTCGGAGCTCAACGCGTGCATGTCAGGCGCAACGTCGAACACGTCAGCGTCGGTTAACATGATCTGCCACACCTCTCGATAGGGTGGGATTCTACCGGTTGCTGACGTTGGTACGTCGCGGTAGGCGGGAGGAGAGCGCAGCCGCGTAGGCGGCGGCGGCGGCGGCGGGCCAAGAGCGGCAGCTGCTTCTGGGCTAGACACGCGCGCCAGTCGCTTCTTGTACTGATACGAGACTGGCAGGATGAGGCCGAGAGACTCGCGCAACTCCATCATACGCTGCCATCGTGGCTGTTCCATGCACACCGCAGGCACGACATCCAACGCGCACAGTACGTCGACAGCGTGGAGAGCGCACAAAAGAATGGCGGACGCGGGCGTCTCCGCAATAGCGTACCCACCGCGCACGCCGTACTGCTCTGGCAGAGGCAGATACACAGTCGAGCGATACTGGCTATCTTTGGTATAGACGTAGCAGAAGGTGGCGCTCTCGAACGGGTGCCGGTTCGCAATCATGAAGGCGCGGAGGCATGGGCCGGCCAGTGAAAGTAGTTCTGCATAGTCGGGGCTGCCTACAATGTTGATCTCGACAAGATGCCTCCGAGCCACGTGGACAACCACACGGTTGAGATGAAGAAGCTTCTCCACTACGCTTCGCTCGGAACGCCGGGCTCGGAGCTTGCTTATATTGCGGAACCACTCTTTCAGCGGCTTCGGCAAATTCGCGGTCTTCACATCAACGGTGGCTGGGTCGATGGGCTCGGCGGCGATGAGGCGGCCCCAGCGTAAGCACGCATCGTAGTACATTGCCTGCTCTCGAGGGGTATCGTACACGTGAATACCAAACCACCCCAGAAGAAGTTCGGCGTGCATGGCGCAGAGGTCACGCGCCCCCTCTTGCGTCGTTGCCTTACCTACAGCAGATACTGGAATTCCAGGAATGTCGAGCCACATGGTGTACCACGTTTTGAGCTTCACACTCACCTTAAGGGGCCGCTGCTGCCACACATTTGTGTCTTCCTCCGACGACCGCGTCTGGACACTGGAGTCGAAGTCGTGCCCTGTCACGCGCTCCAGATACCTGCTCACACGTGCCACCGCGCCCGGGTCACGCAGGCAGGGACTGTTGGGTGTTTCCTTCTCGAGGTACCAACTCTCGAAGTCGTCCTCGACCAGGTCAAAGGTGCGGCCCTCCGTCTCGTCCACCATCTCTTGCGCCGACTTGGACTCGATGCTAACCAGTCTCTCCTCGTACGCGAGCACCTTCGGCGCGGACGGCACGTGCAGGCCGTGCGCATCTCGGTAACCAGTATTGCTTACAGTGTCGGCGGCGGCTGCAGCACCACTACCGTTGCCGGGCACCACCTCCGCCTGCAGAACCTCAACCTCGTTCGCAGGGATGACGACAGCGTCCATTTCCTCCATATCTTCGTCGTCTACAAGCGGTCGATTGTGCTCCAAGATCGTCGACTGCAGAGTAGCGAGCTCCTCAAGGGTTACGCGAATGAACCACTCAGCGCCATACCGAGGCTTAATCGCATCCCAGCGGCGCGCGGGACGCCGAAGGAGGCCCCTATAAGGCCGTGTACTTTGGTCTTGGGTCGACGCACCAGATGTAGTGCCCACCTCGCCATCACGCCCTCGGCTCGTCGGTGTCGAGGAGGTCTGCAATGGCTGAAAAGACCGTGTCTTCCCGGCTTCTCGAATAACCTCAGCAGAAGTGGCAGCAGGAAGGAAGACGCCGAGTGGCAGCTGCAGCGACGACAGTTCCAGCGGCTCGGCTGTGATCTCAGGGGCAGTGCGACCCTCCGCCTCGGCCTGTAGTACGCGTTGATGCTGGCGCCGCTCCGACGTGAAGAGGGGGATGCTCAACGCGTCGAGGCAGCGCTCGGCGTGCATGCACGCCGCCACAGTTGCCAGCTTCGCCTCCATCGCGAGACCGGTAACCGTGATTGCTTGGCGCGAGATCTTCGCGTTCACGAGAACGTCCACAGGTAGGTCAAAGGATGAGATCCACACTTTTTCCGCACACCCGCGTCCGATCTTGGCCGCATACACTGTTCTCTCTGCATCACTCAACAGCCGCGGTGCAGTCGCGACACCGACGCTTCTGCTGCTGCAATTGTTGTTACCGGTGGGCGTCGTGACGCGCTGAATGTAGTTTTTGATTCGCGATTGCGAAAACATATCGACCTGAGTGAGATGCACCAGCGCACCACTACAGTTTGCAGCGGCGTGTGTGTCGGTCACTGGAGGTGAGGAAGAGTGAGCCACATCACTCGCACCACGTCGCATCCCAGAATGTTGTATGATACCATTGCCATACACAGTACGTCGCGCGTACAAGATGGTGTTTGGCATTCGCGTCTCCACGACATTCAGTGCATCTGAGTGTCTCCATTCTGGACGCCTCGGCTGCGGAATGTGCAGCAACGTCCGAGTGCGGCATGAATTCCGCCACAGCGACTGCATACGTTTTTTTTTTCGTTGCTTCGGCTTCCGCTTTAATCTTCACCAGTACTGCTGCGTGCGTATGACACTTTGTCTGCGTTGGGGGAGGAGGGAGGGAAGGGGGCGGGACGCCTGCACGTCCAGCGACAGAACGACTACAGCACCTTTTAATGTGAGGGGAGAAGGGTGTACAAGGACAGGAAAAGAAGCACAACACGGAAGCCGAGAGAAGGGAGAATAGGGTAGAGCACAACAAGGTACGTGGAACTTCAGTAATGTCCGCCTGTCAAGAGGGCGTTAGGCATGCAAAACAGTGTGACGCTCGCACGCACACGCACACGCATCAATCGTAGAGCCTTACTGATATGCACAGATACATCCATGCAGATGCATGCATGTTGCATATTTCTTACCTTTCACTGGTCGTTGTTGAACTTTGTCAAATGAAAGTGACGCAAAAAATGGAAGCTGAGCGGTCGTAAATGGGGAGGGGGGAAGGGGGAAGAGCAGCAGAGGAAAGACGTGTGTGTTTGTGTGCTCGTGCGAAGGGAAAGGAAGGGGTACGGCGGGGGGGGGGGGGGGGTAGGAGAGAGACGGGAAACGAGAAAAAAAAAAAGAGAATGAAGACGAAGGCTAAGGGGGTCCAATAGAAGTGTACGTGTGTGCATGCGCGGGGCGACGGTCACTCCCAACACAAGCAGCAGCGAATAAAACGCAAAGAGGAGAGAGAAAGAGAGGGAGAGGGGGATTGGGGGGATGGGGGGGGGGTTCCCCAATGAGGGGCGAAGGGAAAAGTGAGTCGAAGAAAAGAAATGCAAACGAAGAGAGCAGAAACGAAGGAGAGGAAGACGCGCGCAGGCACACACACTCACACACACACACACACACACACACACACACACATACATACAAAGAGGAGTGTTACTCGTTTTCCAGAATACACTGTGGCCCAACTCGCCGCACCCTTCATCAGCGAGAATACAAGAGAAGAAAAAGAGTGACTGTGAAGAACCCCAGCAAGCAAGGCAAGACACACACACACACACACACACACAGAGCATGGGAAACTGCGATGCCGAGTCCTGCCCTCGCAAATGTGCGGCTGTACGTGTGCCTGTCTCCTCCCTGTCAAGTCCTGTAGTATCACTGTTCTTTTTTTCTCTGTGTGTGTGTGTCGCACAGATGAAGCTGTGAGCCCAGCCGACGGGTGGAACCACAGTGCGTCACATTCAAGACCCAGTGTTCACTCTCTGGGGAGGCCGAAGATGGACACGTTGAAACAGAAAACAGATGAAGCGGCCACCGAGTTAGGATCGCCATTAACCCACATGGATGTGCGTGTGGGGCGTGTTGCCGCGAGGGGGATGTGCACACATACAGTTTCCGGCCCTTATGGGTGCCAGGCGAGATCAAAGGAAGAAGAGCGAAGGTAAGCGAGAAAAGGAGGAGGAGGAGAGAAAAAATATTCATAAATCGTCATGGTGAAGGTCGAGGTTGGTCGCCTTTTCCCTGCGCCCACTCCGAGTGGAGCTGCGCCCAAAAACATAGCCAGTGATACTGAAAAGGGAGTGGTGCTTGTTTGACCACCACCCCTCACCACCACCACTACTCGACCGCTCGTAAAACAACGGTGCCGAGAGGTACTGAAACATATACATAGCGGACTGTGGCACTGACTGGGTACACAGTGTACCCAGTCAGTGAGCGAGCAGGGGAGTGCGCTATAGCCAACGATGCTGCTGCCAAGCACAGTGGTAGCAAGATCCACGCACAGGCACACATGGCCATCCGCATCTGCCAATACAGACGCCACACAGACTTGAAGTGTAAAGAGGCGGCTCCTACCTGAAAGCCTCAGCTGTGCATGTTATGGAATGGCTCCGTCGCCTCCGTGTCTTGTCTTTGATTGATGGGCCCATGTAAGATCGGGCGATATCAGCACGGAAATACGTACAGATACACACACACACACACAAACCCCACACAGTCGTCGAGTGCTAGCACAAGCTTCACGGTGGCCTACCGCGGAGGCCTCAGTAGATACGAAAAGGAAAAGCAAGCGGAAAAGCGAGAGAAAGAGGAAGACGGCGAGTCAGCTGCCGTTCTACTGTTCGTGGCGCCGTCTGTCGCAAAGATGCCTGAAGAACGCAAAAAGAAAAAAAGAAAACGAGGAGGGCGAAAAGACAGACGAAAAAGGAGAACGCCGCAGACAACGGAAGTGCCCACGTCGAGAGAGGATGCCGACAAGCGCACGGCAAAGCAGGCAAGCAAGCAAGCCGGCCACCACACAACACAAAGGGACCATAGTAAAGAT
Source organism: Leishmania braziliensis MHOM/BR/75/M2904 (assembly GCF_000002845.2). NCBI lineage: Eukaryota > Euglenozoa > Kinetoplastea > Trypanosomatida > Trypanosomatidae > Leishmania > Leishmania braziliensis. The sequence goes on along the minus strand of NC_009320.2, from coordinate 356,671 downwards.
GACTCGCGGCGTCAATGGCGATGGGGATGGCAGCAACGAACGAGATGGGCGAGAGAACGAGAACAAGAGCAAGACGAAAGAGAGGCGAGGAGTGAAGCAACAGCAACAGCAGGGTAGATTCATGTGCACACACACACACATATAGGTATTTGTGTGTGTGTATGTGTCTGCTGTTGGGGAAAAAAGGGGGGAGAAGAGTGCGTGGCGGAGTCACACTGGAGTGTGCGTGAGCCCGCCAAAGGCACGAGAGTTTCATGCATTCATGGTCGAGTACATACTGCGGGGGATTACCAGGTACATGAATACGTGCAGACATGCAGTCACTGCCCTCTCCCTCAGTGCTCAAATTTCCTGTCTCTCTCTTCCTCTCCCCTGCGTTGTGGATGGATGCCCGAAAGAGCGAGCGAGGCGAGAGTATCCTTGACGAGCGGATCCGCCTGCAACACAGAGAGCACAGCGGAGGCAAAGGTGGTGGAGAAAGGAAAAAAGAGCAGCCGACTAACAGAAAACCATACCTGATAGTAACATGGTAAGGTGGAGGGGAGGTGGTGCGTACTTCGTCATCCAATCTCTCACACCCAATCTTCCTCAACCGCAAAGCCAAAGTCGCGACCCTTGCAGCACGTGTATGGCGCCACCAGAGACCAAATATACAGCAACACTGCTGCCCAGACTGTCGTCAGGCGCACCCAGAAGGCAAGGTTAATGCTCTTCGACAAGCCATCCTCACCAGCGCCACTGACGTGCCAGGAGCTGCCGAGCATCGCCAGGTACATTGAGCCGAAGATCATGATGGTGTAGAAAAACATGTAATGCGACAAGTGGCCAGTTTCCTCGGGGTCCTCGGCCAAGCCGTCGTCATCCTGGCCAATTTGAAGGGACGTGCCACTACCGCCAGCAGCCACAACGCTGTAGAGCAGCGTGAAGCAGGTGAGCACCATCGTGGAGATGGTCTGCACAATCGAGTAGGTGGTGCTGCTCGAGTGCGTGGCCATGCGGTTGCAGTGCTCATTGTCCGTCGTACGCAGCGTGAAGAAGAGGATGAAGCTAGTGTAAAGGAAGACGATGCTGCTCGGGACGATGGAGCCGTGCGGAACGTAAATGGAGAGGATTAAATAAATGAACGCGCCCACGACGACGCTCGTGATGGCGCATGCATTGTAGTTGCAGTTCGAGTGCGGAACGTAGATCACAAACGACGCAACAATGACGGCAATGGCAAGAGTAAAACTGCCTATGGCGATGGCGAGGAGGTACCACATCCACTTGGGGTTGTCATCTGCGCGGTTGCTCCAGTCGTCGCTCCACTGGTACGCAAAGTCCACGAGGAAGATGACGTTCATCAAGAGGTACAAGCCAGAGCAGACGAGACACAGGTGGGCGTACACGGAAAAGAAGCCGTTAGGAACGAAGAGCGTCGTGATGAAAAGGAGCACCAGCAGCACCGTCTTGATGGTGAAGAAGCTGCGCTGAAGTTCGACACGGTCACTGCTGCGGATGCAACACGTCAGGTCAGACACGGAAAGCCAATGAATGCCGAAGAAGACGGTGAGAGCGAAGCTCACGCGGTAGACGAGCATTTCCGCACCGCACGCGGCTTGAATCACGCCTCCTTTGCTGCTCATGGCACACCCCTTTTCGAGCCACGGTATCTTGTCGAACAAGGAGCTCATCAGCCCGCGCACCATCATAGAAAGTAGAAGTGCAACAAACAAGTACATGGCATATTTGAGCCGCACAATCAGGCCAGGTGACAAGTCCCTCTCCTCATCGGCGCTGTGGAAGCGCCGGCGGCTCAGCAATCCATCCTCGGTGTCGCCCATGGTCGTGCACGCTCACAGATAATAGCAAGGATTCAGAGAATCGAAAATATGAGAAAGAGATACCCCAAATACAACAAAGTGAGTGACGGCAGTTGAGGATACCTTTGTGTTTGCGTATGTGAGTCCAAGGCAGCTTTGCGGAAGGCAGCCCCGCCAGCTCGCGGGGGGGGGGGGAGATGAGGGACGAGAGAGAAGAAAACATGAGGAAGAGATACAGTAGACAACGAGAGCTCTAAGCGGACAGTGGCAAGAGGAGGCAGGCAAGGGGGTCTACCACTCACAGAGGAAAAGAGCGGCAAACGAGCGCCATCCGTCAGAGCAGTGCAGCACGCACTCAACCATCACCAGCGCTCGCTTGCTTTACAGCGATTTTACGGCAAGTGCTCGGGCTAGAGACATCCACACGAGATCGCAGTAGCATTCGTAGTCGATGAAGTCCATCAAGACGACTGCGACGTCTTCACGCATTGCACCGCGTCTGTAAGTACGCCGTCGCTAGCACGTACTCCAAGCCCACGTGGAACACAAGGAAAGGCGCAGCACAGCAATTGGCAGAGAGGAGTGGACGGTCACCACTGCACTGAAGAGCAACGCGATCTATCGTGAATATATCCCCACTCCTGTTGATCGAGAGAAGGTAGAGAGGGAAGGTGAAGATGTGAAGCGAATGCGATGCATCCTACAGACACTCCTGCTAGTCGCCTGTTCTTCTTTCACATCCCTCCACATTTGGGGAGCTAAATCAGCATATCCTTTGCTACGCTCATGGGCCTCCTTCATCAGCCCTCGCGCGTCTCTGCGCGTGGGCGTATGAGTGCTTCACTTTGTATTGTGTCCAGTATTGTGTGCATTGCACATTGTCGGTGCTCTCAGCGCCGGTGGGAACAAGGGGGCTGAGGGAAGATTCTCCTGAGTTCTTCGCGGAGGGGGGGCTGCCCAGCATGTCGACGGCGGGGCCGGCTTGCAGTGGTCCTGTGGGATTACGGTGCAAGCCCATAGCGAAAAGGGGCCTAGTACCGGACTAGAAGTCCCCGCGGCGACTCCCCCGCCCCCCCCCACGGTTGCGCATGAAGTCAGCGATCCCGCGCTAAGCCCTGCATAGAAAAACGAAAGCTGAGAGAAGTCTGTCACCCGCCAAGCCGCGTTGCCACCAACGGGAACAGCCTTTCAAGTGCCTGCCCGCATAGCGGAGATTTCTCAGGCCCGAGTAAAGGCAGTGCCGAGTCGTCGGCGACGCGGCGCGTGACACCTCGAGTGGTGCCGCAGTCCTTGGCGAGGCTGCGCGGCAGGCCATTCACCAAGCTTTGCTGGATTGCAATGCTAAAGAGCGCTACCTCTACCCCGCCCCCCCTCTGATAAGTAGAGGCTTCTTGTGTGCGCGCGCGGCCGGCTAAGCCAGTGGCCCCTTCCGACTCCGCCGAAGCCGTGGTGCATCCCCTGTGCTGCCACGATTGCAGGCTGACCCGTGGCCGGTGCGATGCGCAGTGTCCGGCCTCTGGCCCCCACCAACCCTTCTGACAGCAGGGACTGCAGAAACAGCATCGCAGCTCGGGGCTCTGCGTGTGCCGAGTGCTTCGCTGTGAGATACCCATGGTTTGTCAGCGGGTCTGCAGCCCGCCCTTGCGGCTGGCCTCCGCCGAAACCGGCTTGGCGGGCGCACGTCTGTACCAGCGCGTCACGTCCACAAAGAGGCGCTGCGGTGGACGTCGACACTTCACCCGCTTCAGAAGCTGCAGCGCGTCCTCTTGCGGCAACGGCGCCCCTGCCGCATACGGCCCGCGGAGCTTCGCACCCTTTCCATGGCGGGTCGTGAGATGCGCACACGGAAGTCGCCGGCAACTTCTCCGAACCCTCGGATATTGCCCCACCCCTTGTGCGGAGTCCCACGCCAGCTTCAGAACGAGTGCGGCGCGCGGCTGGGTTCCCGAGAGCTCCTTGTGAGGTGTCTTCGTCTCCTCGAGGCGCAGCGGGGCAGACGGGTGCGTCTTGGTTTCTCGCCCGAACCTCCTCGCGGCGCTCGCTGCTCAGAGCTCCGGCGAAATCGATCAATCGCATTGGTCTAGCTGACTCCCGTGCAGGGGAAGGCGGAGTGGGCCCACCACCCCCTTTGCCAACACAGGGGCTCTTGAGGCGGTTGGCCGCTTTCACTCTCGCGCCCCTGCCGTTCGCACGCCCAGATGGAAATGACCGCCTTCGGCAGGTCGAAGCTCAGCAGGGCGCCTGGCATCAACCGCAGCTCTCTCAACCATCGCAAGTGGCCCGCTCGAACTGCTCGTGATACCGCTGCTCACGTTACTGTGCTGATATGTGCGGGCTTGTCCGAGTAGATGCACCGCCCTCACGGACAGGCAACCCTCGGAGTCGTATCGGTAACGACGGCGATTACATCTTTCCTCAGACTCCCAGTCAATGACCAGGAAAGGGTCTACCGATTGACTGTCTTCTCTGCTGGCCCCTGCCACGCTCTGAACTTTTGTTTTAGCCCGTCGTGCTGCTCAAAGCGTCACTTTCTTTCTCCTTCTTGATCGTCTGTCGGGTTGCATTTTATGCAAACTTCCTTTGGAGACTGTGGTGTGTGTGTGTGTGGGGGGGGGGGGGGGGCGACGGGGTTTTACAGCATCAGCCGGCATTACATTGGGTTGCAGAAAGGTATCGATGAACGGGGCGATGAAGAGGGGAAGGCTCCAGTCATATTCATATGCGCCCATATGGCTCAGAACGCCATCTTACCTTGCAGTGGTTCTGGCCTCATTGTCCTCCGTCATGCGAACGTGATAATGTGTGCCCTACTTTGCTTGATACGCATTTGAGACCCATTCATAAACTTTGCAGCGCACTCATAACATTGCACAGTTGCACTTCTGATGTCAAACAAGCGACAACGCACACGACATGACCTTTAGGGAATTTTTCGTCAGGTATGCACAACAACGTGGGTCGACTTGTATTAGCGCGTGTAGGTGACACAGTCAGGATGTGGGAGAGCACAAAGCTCCACCCTGGCACACATTCATGTATCCGCCCACACACGCGCACAGAAGAACGCAATTGACATGCCATCACATGCCATGAAGAGCAACAACGGAAGCAGTAAAATAATGTAAAGAAGAATGAGGGGGGGGTGCGTCGGTAAGTTCGTGGGTGGAGTACCTGTCGAGTGGTGGCGGAAGAAACAGAATGTCACCTTAAAACAACCTGGCTCGTCCTGTGAAAGGTATGTCAGCTTCACCCAATAAGTGCCTGCGAAAGAGCGGCAAATGCACTGTGAGCCCCTGGGGTGGTGAATTGGGGCACACACACACACACCTTTGGCAGTCACTCAAGACCCCGCAAATGAGGGTGGGGGGATTACGTGATCACCGAGAATGCGCCGTACTTTTGGTTGCCAGTACAGCAGCTGATGCGGCAGCCAGTATGCCGTATAACGCGTACATCGCTGGCAACGGCACCCGGTCAGCGCTGCCTTCCGCGATACGTGCAGCGTAGTATTGGCAAGCCAAGACAGCAACTTGTCCACACAACAACGAGGTGTTTGTCGAGACGTGCTCTACAGAACCTGGTAGAAGCACTATCCTGGCGTTTGGGGCAAACATAGCGCATACCACGGCTGCGGTGAACCCCAGAGAGATGATTGGGTACAGGGCAAATGCCCACGGCGCGGCAGTGCCGTCTGGAACACCGAAAAGGTTGAAATGCACGGGAACCTGACCAGTGATGGACCGCACCTTGACGAGGTAGTGCCCCACGCTCAGCGCTGCCCCTGCGCCGGCCGCCACCAAGAAGGTCCGCTGGGTCCACAGCATGAGGAGCTGCGAGAGAAGTCAAAAAACGAAGTATTGGGAGTGGGTCTCTGTGGAAGAATGCTTCCTGGACGACTTCGGCGTGTTTCTTCGTACGATAGCCACGCTCTGCGCAGTGCGGATTGTCTCGCTCACGTTACTCACCACCTACGCGTTGGGAAGCGAAAGGAAAAAAAAAACGGCAGGCAAGGCGCCATATGAGAAGAGAGAAGGCAGAGGAGAAAAGGGAAAGAAGGAAGGAGGAAAGGGGGGATGTCGCTGCCCTCACATCACACAAAGAGCCACGGGAAGGGTAGGGGAGAACGAAGCACACCAGGAATAGGAGTAGGATGCACAGATGCGGGGGGGGGGGGGTGACGGCCACGCGAATGAAGCAGCTGCACGCTGCGTGTGCACACAGATGCAAGAAAGAGAAGGGTCTCGAGGGAAGCAGCGGATTACACCCCCGCAACAGAGCAAAAGATTCACACACACACACACACACACATGCACCCATCCTTCTTCTCGCTCACCCGTCACCTTCCATAGGTCCTCTCCTCTAGTCCAAGGTTCCCTAGTAAGGATGCTTGAGCATCAAACGCACACACCCCACACACCGGTCACCAGCGACGGACCTTCTTTTGCTCCTCCTCTACGTACGCTATGTGGTCTCCTCCCTCCCAGCCTCTCTGCCCATCTCTCAAGGAAGGAAGAGTGGCGAAAAGTCGCCCCGCACTGCCCCGCCCTCCCCCCTCTCCTTCAGGGCAGCACTGTGCAGCGATTACACTGGTGGCGCGGGAATGTCTGCTTGGCTCGTCTCCATGCCTGGCTGAGTCTGTATTGTCGATCTGTGCACTTCTCCGTGTTCACCAAGGCTCGGTGGTGCAGAGAGAAGCTGCTCTGGAGCACAACAACAGCGCAAACAAAGACAGAGGGAATAGACAGAAAAGTAAAGGCGCCCCTACGGGAAGAAGCAGGTGGGCAATAGGCGCGCTTATCTCAGCAAAGCTGCACTGCCTCTCTGGAAAGACAGGCAGCAAGCCATCTCTCCCCCCCCCAGCCTTCGCTAATGTGAATAAATAAATGAAAGGCAAACGCGGTGGTGGTGGTAAGGAGACAAGGCACCAACCACGTTTGCCAGACATACACGCCACAACTCCACCGCATGCGTCGACCCTAAGTTGTGAAGACATTGTGAGACACAGCGCGACGCGCGGGGCGTAATACCCGCTCTCGATGTGGCTCCCCCCCCCCCCCAGCGGTACAAAAGGCAGTTGCCACAGTTGCCCTTCCATCACATGCCCCGAGAAGCCGAGGACATCGAGTGGGAACACTCAAACGCAACGCACAGCAAAGCCGACGAAGTAAACGGGGTCCGCTTTAGGTGCGACCCACGATCGGCCAATGGAGCAGAAGAAGATGGCCAAATCAAAGCACGAGGGGGCTATGGAGAGAAAGGCTCTCGAGGTGTAGTGCGAGGCTCACCGAAGCTACGCCAACGGACATCGAGAGCGCGACGCTCTCAGCGTCGCCACCTCGGTGAGTGGGGAGTCGCGGATATCTTCGTCATGGCTTCTACTGTTACCGCTGCGGCGATCGAGCACAAATGTCGGAGAGGTGTATGCTTCACTCATATCGGCTCCATCGAGGTGTCTAGTGCTGCCGCCGTCAGGATCGCATGCCCACGACCGATGAACGCAGGTGCGCACGGTACCACTGCGGCGAGGAAAAAAACAGCGCTGAGGGCCACCCGGCACGCATTTCCATTTACCAGCAACTGTTTCGGCCATACTCACATAATCACTGATACTGCTCTGGTGTAGTGACAACACCGACAGCGTTCAAGTTCGTCAAAAAGGCGTGAAAGCAAAGCGCGAACAAAGTGCCATCGGCGATGCCGATACTGAAGTACGAGTTCAGGCTCTCCGTTGACAAGAGAAACACGACCGTGTCAGATGAAGTGAGCCGATGCGGCGCACACTCCTAACGACGCCGTGGCGTCCTGGGCTGCTTCTCTTCACCCTCCTCCCAATGGACTTCATCGCCAGGCACTGAAAAGTCATGTCGTCATTTGGGTAGAGGATTTTTCCGTCTCTATCCCTTTTCGCCTTCCCCCCCCTCTCTCTCTCTCTCTTGCCAGTTGTGTAGCCTTTAACGGCAGCGATGGTACATATGCGTGAAATACACAAGCGCGAAGTGTGCCTGGTGTGGTGAGTGGGGCCGTGAAAGTGAGCTAAACAGAAAGAGGGTGCAGCTCGTTTGGTGTGTCATCAACGCCGCAGCCACAATTGCTCGTGTATGTGGAAACAGGCATTGTAGGGGCTGCTCCTCCCCCCCCCCCTTTGGCCCTCTTTTTGTTCTTTTTTTTTTCCGCTGTTGGCTGTGATGGCCTGTCTTTTGTGAATGTGCGTGAGTGGGTGGTCGGTGTCATACAGCACGCACGCGCAGACGCACATGCGCATGAGTTAGACTTTGTAGGGAGAATGAGCGAGGCCGCCATTACCAATCACGTGCCGGTTTCGCGGAAGATGAAGCAAAAGAACCAGAGAGGGCATGAGAATGAGGGAGTGAAGGACAGGAGGACGGGCTATCCAGAAACGACAGTGTCTGCAGAGAAAATGTCATTTGAACAGTCACACACGAATACCACGCACGTGACTCGTGGAGGGAAAAGGGGCATCGACAAAGGGCACAGAAAGAGAGGGCTGACGTGGGGGCAGACATGAGCCGCCTACTACTCTTTTTTGTTTCCCTCCTCCCCTCCCCGCGAGCGCACGCTTGACCGATGGCCCGACAGAGGAAACGGGGGGCAGCCGCAGAGCATAAATGCTGCGCAAAGCACCCACGCGCGCACCTCACCACGATGAGCGAACGTCGCAGACGAGCTCGACAGAAAGGAAGCGCCATGAGAGAACCAAGAGAGACCCGGAATCAGCACCTCGCCCACCACCTGTCGCAGCATTCTGTGTGTGTGTGTGGGGGGGGGGGGGGTATTGAACACGTGACGCGTATCATCTGTGTGTTGCATTTTGATGGAGGCGATGACAAGGGAAAAGACTACGCGTGAGGAAGTTCTGAGGGAAAGCACGAGAGAGAAAAAAAGCGAGGAAGACCATCAACGTACAATCGGTCAACAAGTCGGCATGGGGCACCGGCGCTGGACGCAAAAGAATGAGGCGCAGCAGTGAATCTGCAAAATCGGAGTCCGAGAGGGAAAAGCAACGCGGCCAGTCACCATTCCTGCTCATGAAACACGCGCATCCGTGGAAGCACAGCCAACACACGCAACTGTGAAGAAGGCTGACAAGATATGCAGAATGTTGCCTCTGTCGATGTATGCCAATCTCCACCTACGCTCTTAGCATAGCTGCCTACCTCCTCGGCACCTCTTCCCTGATCATCCGCTTACTCATCACCACTCTTCTGGTATGCATGTATGCATACGCACGTAGACTCACCGCTCATCCTCTCACCTCAATGTTATGGTGGAGGTGGAAGAGGCGGTGCTCACTAGCGCCATAGCTGGACGCTGAAGAAAAAAACCGCAGTGAGCGGAAAGAAGGGGAGACTTCTAACAGACGGAGCAAAGGAAAAAAAAAGAGGGAACCTAAATAACGCACACGCACGCACCTACACAATCGACGTGCCGAGTGAGGGCGAGGGAGGGGGGGCGGCGGCGGCAGCAGCAGCAGCGGTGGTGGTTGTGTTGGTGATGGTGGTGGTAAGAGACCGAGGACCGGTAGAAAAGAAGAACCAAACGAAAAGGCTGCTACATCGAGAGGAGGCCCCCAAAGAGAAACAGAAGGGAGCGCGCGAAGCAAAAGAAAAAAAACGCAAAAACTGCCAACAGTCCCCCACACATATGCGAGAGGTTAGCGAAGAGTGAACGCAAAAGAGGAGATGCCCAAGCAGGCAGACGCACAGAGAAGCGCCGGATATGTCCTCAAGGGGAAGGAGGGAAGCGTCAGGGAATGAGGCACTACTTGCTGTGGCTGCTGTTGTTTGTGGAGTGCTGCAAACACTGACACACACGCACGTCCATACCAACGCACCGGGACATCCAAGACACATAGAGAGAGGTAGACAGAGATGACAGCAAGCGTGTACGGAGGCTAAGAGCGAGCAAGAGACGGGAGTCGGGGTATAGCCATTGAGAGAGGAGAGGAAAAAAACGATTGTTCACTGTCAGATAAAGAAAGAAACAGAAAACAAAGAAGAGACTAATCCTAGTAAGGGGTAAGGGAAAGCGAAAGCGAAAGAAGAAAACATTTCGATGGTAGAGGCCTCTCACCTGATCACCAACTTCACGCATTCATCTCCGGTGGGCCGGCCAGCTGTGCGGCTGTTGTCCTCGTCATGAAGAACTCCTTCGTGTATCATCATTTTCTGTGCCTGTCTCCTGCGTGTAAGGGCCTAAGTGAGGGCGGTTTAAGTTTTTCGTTCTGTGAGAAAGAAGGAGTCTCGTGTACCTCACAGATTTGATTCATTTTCATTTTGGTGCTGCTTCCTTCCCGGCAAGCAAGGGGAGTGGCTCTGTTTCCCCCTTCTGCACTTCGCACTCTGGAACTCCATCACGTTTCCCTCTTTCCCCGCCTCTACGCACTGTGTCCACACAAGTCTTTCGGTGTGGGTGAATGCCATTGCGGTCATCTGCGGAACCACTTGTCATTTCCGCAGCACCTACAAGTCGGCCTGTTTGACTATGTGGGCACAAGGCTGAGAAAAGAAGGGAAGGCTGCGGCAGAGGATGTGGACTACACCGAGAACGAGGGGGGGAGAAAAGGGGGGTGGGCTTGGGAAGCGGAGAAGAGCAAAGAGGGAGAAGTTTGTGTGTGTGTGTGTGTGTGTGTGTGGGCCATCGTTGTGGAAAACAGAGGAAACGAGAGCAAAAAGGGGAGAAGGAAGAGCGCCAGACCACCGCCAAGAAGCACTTCGCAAAACGCCCAGAAAAAGAAACGAAGGGCCGACAAGTGGTACGACCCGGGTGGAATGCGTACGCGCCTACGTGTGTGTTTCCCTCCATGATCAAAGTAACCAGCAAAGAAAAAAAAAAAAACGGTAGTGCACGTCATCACACACACACACACACACACACACACACACACACACACACACAGAGACACGCGAGTAAGAGCAGCAGCAACAGAAGAAGCGGCTGCACTTGCGGAAAGGCCAGCGTGTTGTGATGTCCCGGAAATCGAGGGAGGGAAGGGTATATGGGCAGCTCGTAGAGGACAGAGGTGCTGGAGCGCTCTCACACACCTTGGCCAGCTGTCAGGGGACCCGGGTTGTGACCACTGTGGTCCTCGTGTGGGACGCTGAGAGGAAGGATGCTCCCAGCCCCACCCCTGCGCTCGTGCTCGTACAGGATGAGTTCCTTCTCGCGGCCCATGCCTCGCACGTGATCCAGATATGGGTCATTCGCGCCGACCCCGAGTTTATAAATTTCACGAATGGGGTCATTTGAGTTGAACTCCGGCACGCGGTGCACCCAGCGGTAGACCTGCTGGTCAATGTTGATCTTCTTGTTGAAGCGCTGCTGCTGCACCCACGGCTTGGTGGACCACAGGACGAGGTTGTACAGAGTGATGTCGGGGTGCAGGAAGGTGAGGCGGTACGAAAACCACAGCGAGTAGAGGACCACAATCGTCGTCATCACCGAGACTGGCATCGACTCCACCGTCTGCAGCTGCAATCGTATCTTCTCAATCGTGCTCACTTCGAGCCAGTGCACGAAGCGACCGTAGGGGTTGCGCGAGAAGAAGCCGCCCGACACTCCCTGCGGTAACAAGTTGTAGCGGAAGCGATACAGCCAATGGATCGGCTTGGCTGAGAAGCCCTGGAAGTAGCCGGTGCTCGTCCCATCGTGGACGGTGCCGAGAAAGGGATTCAAGCTCATCGGCTTTAAGTAGACGCCATGGTCCACCAGGTTGGCGCGGGCTACCCCACCGGACATCCTGCTTGTGCAGCGAGACATGATCCACTTTCCTTCAGATGGTTCAGTGATGAATTCCTACTGCATCAAAGTGGACTATTAAATGGGCTGACTTCTGCACGTACCCCCAAAGACGCACGCAGAGCCAAGGGTGTACTGTCGAGGGTGTGAAAGGTGAGGACGCGGAGGCGGGGGAAGGGAGGGGAGGGGAGAGAGGCTAAAGATCCGGTGCGGCGCCCTCTCAGAGAGAAAACAAAGCCTTCAATAAACAGCCTAGCACAGGCCCCGCGAAAAAGAGCCCGCAGCGATGATGGTGGCGAAAGGGAAAGTGGGTAGGGGAAAGAGGAGCGACACGGAGAGGTGGCGAAAAGGAAAGCAGCAATGATTGTAGTGACAGAGTAGAGGGCATCGGTGGCAAGAAAGGGACGATGAATTGCAGAGAGTAACAAGAGAGAGTTATATATATATATATATCAGCAAGCGCAGAGCGAAGAGTCCGGCGATTCAGCAGAGCAGATGCTCTCTGTAACTGAATTCACTCGCACGCAGAGAGAGAACGAGAGACTCAGTCTCGCTTCCCCCTCTTGTGTTTCCCATTTCATTCTCTTGCAACGACTCCGCCAGCGGCGCTTGTCTCTCTTTTTTTGCTTTCTTCTGAATGTGTGCACAAAGGAGAAGGCCTGCGGAGGGAGGGGAGGAGAGGAGAGACGGCCCGTACGGAGCGCAGTGAAACAGACGAAGAGGAGGGAGGCAAAGGAAAGGTGCGCACTCGGGAGAGGCACACAGGGAGGATCACGCACCCGCAGGCACACGCGCAGTATCCACGACCTCCACCTACCCCGCAATAACAGAGGTCAAATGAACGTGTGTCTATGAGCTCGCAACGCAGACCGCCTCTACTCTGGTATGAAGAGCGTGGGTGTGATGAGGGCGACGAATGCGCTATTAACCATGGCCTGGCTGCACCGGCTCAGCTCGCGACGCTGCCCACCTCCAAAGCACCTGTAGTACCCCTCTCTCTCGGCGACTGCGCTAAGTGTGCCTTGACCCTTGCCTGTAGCAGCCGCGGTGGTTTCCTCCTCCTCCGATGAGCGCAAAGGCTCCCAGGTGTAGCATACCACGTCAGACAGCAGCATGTCACCCTTATCACTGTCTACAGACTCCAAAGTACCCTCCAGCTCCTGGGAACCCTTCGTGAGCACCACTGTTACTCGACGGCCGACGAGGTTGAAGAGCACCTCATATGGCAAGATCATGCGACTCTTGCTCTTAGAAGAAGACGACGCGCTGTTTTGGAGGGCAGGTGCCGCGGACGCCGACACGGCCGGTGCTGACGGCGCCGCGTTGGTCTTCCATGAGCCAGTCGAGAAGTTCACGTTGGCACTCATTGCTGGCTGTGTTTTGATTTGACGCTTTTCTGTCAATATCGGCTCGTGGCTGTTTGGATGTGGATGTAATTCTTGCGATGCGTGGTGTTTCACGGCGCCCACCGCACATGCGTACTATCAATCACACTCGAGCGCCAGCGTCGAAGTGCACGTAGCCACGATATGCCCACAGACACCGACACGCCAATCACTTTTGTATGATGCGGTGAATAGGCGTCTGAAAGGGGTGAAGCAGCGGATTAGGAACCTGCAATGAATGCATCGCTCAGTATGGTGGTGTGAGGGATGAGAAAGGGTGTAGTGGGGAGAATAAGAGGAGGTCAATGAGGATGCATCAAACACCATGAACAGGGTGGGCAGCCCCACGTAGAGCGGAAAGAAAGATGGGGAAGGTAGGCAGCAAAGGGAGGGTCACCGCCATCGGACCACGAGCACTAGCGGGGACCGGAGGATGTTGAAGAACAGAGAGTTTGAGAGCAGAGGTGCCGGTGCAGCGGCAGAGGCAGAGCGGTAATAAAATTAGTAAAGTGGCGCGGTGACCGAGACAGTCTAGACTGTATGCCCTACGCCTCTGCAACCGCGACTGCGGCCCGCCAGTGCAGGTGTCCTCGCTTCTCCGTTTCCCCGTTTGTATTCCTCATAGCAGGCCTCTCCTGGCCAGCAAGTGGGTGTGCATATGTGACCACGCAGAATGGGGGAAATCCGTGGGCTGCCCCCATTTTACCCCGCCCCCTCCCCCGCACACCTTCCGCACGCGCTCCAGAGACACACGCGCACAGCGGCTGTCCACGAGCTTCCTTCCGACGAGATGGGTAAATGGCCAGCGCGTCCCCACCACACCAGCGGTGCCATTCGTTTTCGTTTTATTGGCAACGTGAACCGAAAAAAAAAATTAAACCAAATCAGGCGAAAAGAAAGCGAGGCGAGCCTCAAGTGAGACACCGACCGACCGACCGACTCGAGCCCACCGTGAACGCCACGGCTGCACCTCAGACACCACCAAAGTGCGACAGCACGAGTGGCCCCACCAACCAGTACCCCCACAGCCGGCACAGCCTAACCCGCTCGCAGGGATGGAGTGGGATAACTTTACACGGAAACGGCTACCACTACTCCGTCTAGTAGGGGGAGAGGGGTAACATCGCACTCAATGGCCCCACCCCCGGTGGCCGCATACGTGCGTGCGCATGCGCTTACACTTTTCTTCCTGTCTGTGACACAAGTGCGCAGAGGTAAGCCCTTGCCGGCGCACTCGCCCAGAATCAGCACACGCGCACCGTTATCCGCCGGAGTAGGCCCGCATTCGAAAGGCGGTCCGCAGGCGCGTGCACAGGTGCATGCGTTGTTCCTTACAGACGACGACCACGGCGGGAGCCCTTGCGGCGGGTGGAGTCGGTCGGAATCGGGGTGACATCCTCGATGCGGCCAATCTTCATGCCAGCACGGGCGAGTGCGCGGAGGGCGGCCTGGGCGCCAGGGCCAGGGGACTTGGTGCGCACTCCACCGACGGCGCGCATCTTGACGTGCAGGGCATTGATGCCGCACTCCTTGCAGCGGGCCACGACGTCCTGGGCGGCCATCATGGCAGCGTAGGGAGAAGACTCATCGCGATCGGCCTTCACCTTCATACCACCTGTGACCTTCACGTACGTTTCGCGGCCTGACATGTCCGTCACGTGCACGAACGTGTCATTGAAGGAAGCGAAGATGTGCACGACGCCGTAAACAAGTTCGCCCTTCTTCACGTTCGGGCCGTACTCCTTAACTTCCTGTTTCTTGGACATGTGGCGTTGTGGCTGGAAAGAGGTTCACTCAGTACACCCTGTCAGCGCGTATGCGTGCATGTGGTTGTGTGTGCGTGTGTGTGGTACGACAGAGAAAGAGAGCAAAAAGAAAAAAGCAAGAAGGACAGAGATGGAAGATGTGGGTAAGCAAAGACAAGAAAAGGAGAGCGTGAGAGCGAGCATCACTTTCGTCAGTTCCTCATTGTGCTTACGCGGGCGTATGCTTCGCCTTGAGTGAGAAAGCGGCACACTGACGGGGTGGAGGAGGCGGCTGACCGCACTGGGCCTTTGCCTTTCAATGGAGGTGCATACAGTTCCACCATGTCTCTCTATTCTGTCTAGGTGAATTGAGCTTCAAGTTCTCTTGTACATCAGAAAGACGCACCAATGACTACCGAACCGTGCAAGAGTGCTCACCGCCTGCTGTGTAGATGCTGCTATTGATGCCGACACACACGCACACACACAGTCACACACACACACACACACATCAACCCTTCTTATCGCCCAACTACCCCCACTCAGCAGAATTGTCAACAGCCATCACGAAGCAGAGCAGGAGTTCCGCGCAGCAGCGTCAGCAGCAAACGCAGAGGGGAACACAACGCGCCCCCTCCTGTCTCCAAGTGAACGCAGGTACATAGAGAGAAGGGACACCGTAGCTGACGAGAAGCAAGAAAGGGAGGGAGGGAGGAGAGAGGCGCACAAAGCAGCGGAGCTCACGCGGCGCGCACACATGTGTGTTGAACATGAACAGACATCGAAGATTACATCCTGGGTCTCTTTTCACTATATTTCCCCTTCCCTGCCGCCCTGCCGAGTTTTCCTCGATGCGCTCTTCTGTCAGTCCTTCACCCCTCCCTTCTCCTCGCCAGCCCCACCTCCATCGCCTGCTTCGTGTGCTCTCCGTCTCTTCGTTACTCCCAGTAAACGCCAAAGACAACGACGATGACATGAATGTACTGACTCGAGTACGTGTAGGACGCGTAGTTGTCCGTTTCCGGGTCCCACAGACAACGCGAGGCAACGCGCATGCCTTGGCTAGCGGCCTCCGTGACCGTTGCATGAGTGACCAGCTTGTACCGATCGTAGCCAAGACGCACAGTCTGTTGCTGGATCTCGGCGCACAAGTCCTTGATGAGCAGTTGTGCTTCCTCGTAGACGTACGGTCGCTCCTGGCCGATCATGTCCTCACAGACACCCTTGATGATGTTCTCCACCGCGGGCACAGAGAACTTGGACTCTGAGCGGGGCATGGTGAAGGCCTCACGAGGGGCGGCGGCATACTCGGATGCCATGTTGCTGCGTAAAAAAGGAAAGACGAAAGAAAAGGGTGAGGAAAAAAAAAAACAAAAAGGAAAGAACACGAGTATGTGCGGAGCGCGTGCGCGCGAGGGGAGGTCCTGCGTGGGCCTGGAGCAGAGGACTGATGGATCGATGGTGCAGCGAGAAAAAATGGGCCGTAAGACATCAAGGAGGAGTGGCAGAAAAGAAAAATTCAGCATTTTAACCAGAAGTGAGAGTGAGAGACTCCCCATCCGCGTAGAGTGCACCGGGGAGGTGCAAGAACTACGATGCACCACTGCGTCACCATCGCTAGAAAAACATCGCGGACGAACAGACAACTGAGAATGAGCGCAACGCCTTGGCTTTTCCTGTGTCGCGGTGGCCCACCGGTACTCCCTGTGCATTAGTATTTAAGATCACCACCACACGTTCGAGCCTTGCCGTATTCACTACAGTTACTCACCGGGGAAAACACCAAGCAAGTGAAGGGTGGTGAGGCGAGTGAGGTGCGCTGTACGACATATATGTGCGCAGCACTGTTTGCTCTCTCTCTCTCTCACGCACAGACACGCAAGAAGGAGAAACACTAAAGTGATCATAATTTGTTAAAAGAGGGCATGAACTTAAATCCACTTAATCGAACACAAGTGAGGTCTGCATTGTCTCCCTGTACGTCTGCGCGCGTGGGAAAGAGGGAGGGGGGAGAGGTGCATGGCTTCTTGAGAGTGAGAGAGACAGAGACATCAGCACACCCTTACACAGAGAGAGAGAGACGTGCATTCCTCTTTCAGTGCTTGAGGAACCACGGCGAGCAAACGAACCGTTTGATAGAGCTGTGAGCCTCCAAACGGTGGCAACATCAGGAAAAGAGGGGCACGTAAGGACAAAGAGCACATTTACTACCACTGCACCGCAATCCTCTGCGTTGTCGCACATCCGGCGGGCTCAGACCACCACCGCAAACTGGGCCCCTGACGCGTCTACCGTCAAGACTACCATACAATCTCCTTGAAGTCCTTGTAGAACATGCCATACACACGGCTGTTTGTGAAGATGAGGTCCAGGCATCGTGCCGCCGCATCCACCTCGTCGAGCGGGCACAGCATAAATTGCTCTGTCCGTCGATCCTTCTTCAGCTTTGGAGACTCATCCGTAATCCAACCGGTGTCTACCGAGTTCATGTAGATTCCGGCCGCTGCGTAGTCATCGCCGCTCGTGCGCGTCATCATGTTCAGCGCCGCCTTGGCCATATTTGTGTGCGGGTGCGTCGTCTGCTTGAATCGGTAAAACTGTCCCTCCATCGCCGAGACGTTGATTATGAAGCGTGGCTCGTTCGGCACGGCATCGCCCTGGTGGTCTGTCAGGCACACCTTGAGGCGACCATTGAGAATAAAAGGGGAGAGGGCGTTGATGGCCATCACCTCGGCCGCCTCGCTACCCTGCACCTCAGCGAGGTTCATCACCCACGAGTTCTTCTCACGGTGGTCGCTCTCCTCCGCTTGCGTGTCGTAGCGGTCAAAGATAAGGGTACGGTCGCACGCCACATGCAAGGCCGCCACGTTGTTGTCCACCAACAGTGGCATCTCGCTCGCGGCGATGCCAGGCTGCGGTCCTGCGCTATTATTGCTTCTTTTCGCACCCGCATCCTCGTGGCGAGCAGCTTGATCCGTGTCGAGAAAGGGCTTCAGGCTCGGGTGGTACTCAATCGATAGCGGCTGCCCCACCGTGACGGTTGTGTGATGGCAGAAAAAATTGTGCCACTCAGCGGCGCACGCATCGTTCTGGATGCTGGTTTGCAGAGCAGCCGGCGGGTTCAGTTCAATGTTGCGAAGGTGCTCCGTGTACTGCGGCGTCCGCGCAATCGTCTGCGCTGCGTTGTTGATGATGGCGAACAGTTTCCTGTACTTCTGCCGCACAAACGCGCAGAACTGCGTGACGACCCACATGTCGCGCAGATCGAGTGAGAAAAGGTGCAGGCGGTCTTTCCATAGCCTGTAGTCAACCTCCTGCTGAAAGCGTGCCACTGCCTCGTGGATGAAGCGCGTAGTGCCGAGCACCGTGGCACCGCAGCGAAGCAGCGAGAGCGCCATTGCGTACCCGATCTTGATGCGGCACCCCGTGAGGAGCACCGTTCTTCCGCGCAAGTCGCGCGCCATGAGGCGCTTGTTGTAGTTGTACTCGCCGCAGAGGTGGCACATGCTGTAGTAGTACGGGTGGAGGCGGTTGTAGCGCACTTTGCAGATGTGGCATCCAATGAACTTGCTCAGCTTCAATTGCGTGTCATCCTCGGGCAGCTCCACAGCGTAGCGCTGCACATCGTCGTAGATGCAGTACCCGTCCGGCTCCTCAGAGGAGGAGGTAGGAGGATTTCGCTGAATCAGTACCGGCGAGGGGCCGCAGCCGCGCACCTTGGCAGAGCCGTACAAGCGACGTGCGATGAAGCAGTGCAGCGTCTGCTCGGCGACGCAAAGCTGCTGCGTGCGCGCGCGCTCTTTCTCCGGCTCTGAGTCTCCCTCAGCGGCCGCGGGAACTGGGCAGAACCGCTTGTCACTAGCCCCTTCCAGCAGCACCAGCTCGAGCGCCCGTAGCAGGTCGTCCAGCGGCACGTCGACCACAGCCATCACCTGCGAGGACGCTGTGCTGGGCTGGTCACCCTCCATCAACGAACGAAGACCATCAATGGACTGCAGCTCGGCAAGAGGGGTGCGCACAATGATATCGCGGTGCGTCGAGGCAAACAGAGAGCAAAGCGACACAGGCTCGGTGCCTCCGGTGGTAGCCAGCAAATTATGCGGTGTCATCTCACCCGCGAGGTGCACCAGCGCCGCCGCACGCCGCGCCACATCACATTTCACGCCGCGAACGTAGCTGCGCACCTCAAGAGGGGAGTTGACGGCGTCTGCCGGCACGGCGCCGTCAAAGAAGGGTGGCGGCATCTGGGAGCCGTACGAGTGCGGGAGATAGCGGTACACCTGTGCGGTGAGCTGCGTGATCACGAGCCAGTCCAGCTCTGCGGTGGGGGCAGTTGTGGACGCCTCTGCCTCCCTTCTCGATTTCTTTACACTGGTGCAGGAGGACGTGCTAGGCGCAAACGGGTCGCCCTCTCCGCCGGTGACGGGTGGGTACGCCACTGATGATGACGGCGCAGTGGAAGAATTCGCCGCAGTGGCTGCTGGTGCTGCGCTGACGCCTTCGTAGCCCTCCACCGGTTCTCCGCGTAGGGCTTGCTCTAGGCGCAGAAGGTTC
Organism: Leishmania braziliensis MHOM/BR/75/M2904; assembly: GCF_000002845.2. Classification (NCBI taxonomy): domain Eukaryota; phylum Euglenozoa; class Kinetoplastea; order Trypanosomatida; family Trypanosomatidae; genus Leishmania; species Leishmania braziliensis. Next base: position 337,429 of record NC_009320.2, on the reverse strand, counting down.
TCAAAGGCACCGACAAGCCGCAGCACTTCCTTCTCCGCTGCAGAAAGGCTCACATTGCCCGCATGAAATTCCACATTGCCATTAGCTGCAGAAGCGGCGCCTGCAGCTTCATCCTTCAAGCCGTCATCACCGTGCTCACTCCCGGTTAGCTCGGACACTTTTGGCCGCTCAACGAGCAGGAGCGGTGCTACACGGTTACCGGCCTCTTCGCTGCCCGTGAGAAGCAGCGCGCTCAGCGCCTCGTCGCGTTCACGCTTCATAGCAGTGCGGCGTACCGCCTCGATATCTTGCTGGCGCAGGTAGCGCTTGCGACGACTCTTCTCTTCACTCATGATAGCCTTGAAAGTGTTGCGGTTCTCGCGTTTCGTCTTCCGGTCACGGGTGATCATTGTGTAGAGGCGGCTGTCAGAGAGGTAGGGGTCGCCAACGTAGAGGTCAGGATTGTAGAACAGCACCCGAACAACCTTCACGGCGGATTGCAGCTCGCTTAAGGAGAAGCCCCACTTCGCTTCGCGATCTTCTAGGGACAGCGTCACGTCGTATTCATTGTGCTGGCACAGCGGTACCTCCTCCTCCCCCTCCACTAGCGCCTCGGCCGCTGTCTCGTCCTCCACCATGTTTTGACGCGGTTGTTTCCTGTGATCTGCCATTCGCCGGTGCCTTTCTTTTTTTCTGCGTAGTGGTGCAGCGGATGTGCTCACTCCAAAAGCCGCTCGTGGAGTGCTGGTTTGCACCAACGTAGGCGCGCAGGAGACTTCACCTCGTGTGGGCACGCGTAGGGAAACAACGACACGCTTCTCGAATCAGAAGAGAGAGTCGCCAGAAAGAAAAAAAAAACGTGTAGAAAATAGAAAGTAACGCAGACCGAAGCGAAACGAAGGCGAGCCAGCGGAGTCGGAGAGGAGTTTGTGCGTGGGGGAAGGACAAGGGCGATGGAAAGAGACGAAAGGAGTGAGGTGGAAGAGGGGAGGGTGTGGGCTTGAGGTCCAGCTCAATAGAGGGGAGCCAAAGAGGGGAGGAGGGGGAGGACGACACGCACGCATTCGCGCCCTGACCATCCCTGCAGGCAAGGTGGGGGGAGGAAGTGTGCAGCGAAATGAAACTGGGCGGGGAACGGAAGGAGGTAAGTGTACTTCGCTCAAAGCCTCTGCGCCCTTCCTCTTTCTTCTCTTCTGGCGTGCGAGCAACGACGCATTCTCGAAAGGTGTGAAGGGAGACTGGGGTGCTCTTCATTTTCTGATGGGGGAAGAGTGTCAGGGAATTCAGCAGAGATCACCTCACGTGCACGTGCAGCTCCCTGACCACACGGTGATACACACGCGCCTCCCAGGTAAAACAACAACCAATGTGCCTCATGCGCTGTGTTGGGTGTTGCAACTCATCTTATCGTCGTGATCGTGTCAGCTTTATCGGCGCGTGCAATTTCTCGTAGAATTTTATAGTTTGTGTGTGGCGAAAAAGGGGGGAAGGGAGACGACGCAAGGAGAAACAGTCGAGAAGTCACAGAAAAAAAAAAGACACGACGTGTCGCATCGACGTGCACCACACACATACACGTACGCCACGGCCACGTAACGTCCTCGATCACGCCTGTCTGTCTCTTCATAGAATCATCCGTCTCTTTTCTTCTCCTTGCTGCCTATCGCCATGAGCTAACAATGAAACCCCTCGTTCATTCCAGAGCAGCACGCCACTGCTCCGAAGACCTTCCTCATCTCCCTATTTTCTCCACACACTGCGTGCGACTGCTTGAGTGGATACGGATATGTGAGTAAACAGTACGCGGTCAGCCTTTTTAGATCTTAACCAACGAGCTACGACGCACGTGGTACGCCTTTTGTGCGATACAACATGCACACAAACGAAAGGGAAAAAAAACGAGAGACGCGCGTACAGCCGGCACAGCCCACCCAGCAGGGGATCCGCTGTCACGCCGTCGAAGACACGACGACCTTTCGACTCACGCACAAAACCACCAAAGAAAAGGCGAAAATGGCGATGACGTCGAGTTTCTTCACAGAGAGAGAGAGGACCCCAAAACCTCAGGAAACAATGCGGGGTAGAGACAAAGATGACCGCACGGCTCTGACGCGCACATGTGCATCCGCAGCCGTGAAGGTGCACTGCAGCGAGGCAGCTCTCCACGTGCAGGCGTTGCACTGATCTTTTAGACAGCCCGGCTGCATCGTGATGCTTGACCTTGTTTGGCGTGACTTAATAGCGCACCTGGGATGTTTCTAGCGCCTGCCGCGCCTATCCCATCATAGAGGGGTCAATCCCCATCTGCTCCATCATCAGCCTCTGCATCATCTGGCTCTGCTGCGCCTGCTGCACCTGCTGCTTGTACTCCTCCTCATCCCGTCGGCGGCGCTCCTCCAGCTGCGGGCGGAAGCGCTCGAAGAGGGCAGCCATGGCGGGGGCCGTCTGCGGGATACGCAGCAGCAACCTCGAGAGCACCTCCGCACGACTACGCAGCGACTTCTCAGGGGAGCGCATCCACAGCTCGAAGAGGGTGGTGAGAATGGTGCTGGAGGCAACACAAGTGAAGAAGGCATCGCCATACTTCTTGCTGCCGGCCATCACCAGGATAATCGTTAGGATAGAGTTTACGATCACCGGTTCGCCGGTCACCTGCAGGTTGTCCGCCAGGCGCGCCATGTTCTCTTCTTCGATCAGCTCCTCCTGGCAGACCTGGGCACGAGCGAGGAAGCGCACCACGGTGATAGCGTTCGCCACGACGCGGCGGTTAGCGTGGTCGAGTAGCCGCAAGAAAAAAGACATGCCGCTGTGCCCGTCTACGCCGCTGCCGATGTTGACGGCACCTTCCGTGAGAGTGCAGATGTTGGCAAAAATACCCGTGAGAGACGCAAGAAACGTGACAGGGCCTTCGGGGTCGAGGATGCGCAGCATTTTGACGGTGGCCGGCAAGCGAGCCAACGTGGCCGTGCCTTCGCTTCCCTTGGGCACATCCGTGTCGAGGACTACCTCGGAATCGTCCACCTCGGTCAGGGCATCCAGTGCATGGGCCACGTCCCCCATCAGGTCGTCCTCTCCCTGCCGCTGCGCCTCGCTCAGAGTGGTTAGAAGCACCTTGTAGCCGTCGAGGCTGTTTAGCTTCTGCCTACCCTCAGCGTTGGGGCCGTAGATATACAGAATGACCTTGACAGCCATGCAAACACTCGCCACATTTGAGCCATCCTTCTCCAGCTTCGCCATCTGTACAATGGGAGCGCCGTACTTGAGCGCGCTCATGCGAGCAGAGGGTTGGCGGCGGACCGCCTCCGGCCTGCACGCCGCCTGCAGCTCCGTCAGCTTTGCCATACGGGCTTCCTCAGTGTCCGCCTTGCGTAGCTCCAGGAACGCCGTGCGTTGCACCGACTCCATGTCATACCTCTGGTGGTAGACGGAGTAGAGGGTGCCGACCGAGAGGGTTCCGAGAGCAGCGTTGAAGAGCACCTGCCACACGACTGGGTTGATAGGCGACTCCATCCCTCTCTCGTGCCTATGTAGGCTTCACGAATGGCGTTGTAGGTGAGGAGGGCGGGAGAGGAGCTAGCACAAGAAGTGAGAGACGGAGGCGCGGGGGGAAGCGAAGCAGAGTGAAACAACAAAAGATCGGTGAGGGTGTCGCTCCGCTTTCTTAAGGAAATCAAGAACAGAGAGAGAGTGATGGACTGGCTCAGCTCAGCGATAACGACGATGCCAGCAATACACCGATAGTGAAGGTTACCGCCACAGCAGGAGGGGGACTAACGGAAAAAGAAAGACACTGTCGAAGTAAGGGCAGGAAATCCGACGGTACCCCCCCACACACACACACAGAGAGGCGCAGGGGCAACCAGAGAAACGCAACAAGGGGGAGTGATGAAGTACGGAGAGAATTAAATGGCGAGTCGCTTCATCGTCTGGCAAACAAGTGGATGGGAATAAACACTGCGCCTTCATAATGTGTGTGATGTTCTCGCGTGTGTGTGTCTGGGGGGGGGGGGGTGAATGCACTCAACAGATTGAGAGTACACAACCATAACCACTTAAGCACCTGCCATACTGAGGTGCATGGAGAAGTCCACGTGGGTTCGCTCCTTTCGGTTCGCCCGTCACACTCACAATACACGACATACGGGCAGGCAGCGTCTTTTGTCAGTAGAGACAGCTGCAGAGATGGGACGTCTTTTATGATGGCCGCATTGGCTGCGGCGCTGTATTGTGCCCTTCTTTTTCTTTTTTTTTTTGCTGTTTCCACTGATATCGGTGGTTGTCTCTCTTCTGCGCGCGCGCTCTCCCTCTCTGTGTGGATCACCCGCAACAGATCCAGTTATGAATCAGCCACGCACTCCAACATGCAAGCGCGCACACACACATGCTATATAAACGTGTAATCACCACCCATCGTTGTCCGCCACAGCGGTCTACAAATGCCGCAGAAACACCGAGCAGCATAGGGAGAGAAGCACACCAAGACGAGAGAACGCAGACAGGCACACGGGGAGAGCGCGCGAGTCACAAACACACACGATATGCGAGACAAAGCTGCCAGCGAGATGCAGCATCGCGACTGGGCTCCCTGGGTGCTTCGACCCATCGTACCTCTCGTCGACGGCTCTCATTGGACGTGCCTGGCTGCTGCGGCGGCGGCGGCCGCCGCCGCGTTTGGAGTGTCCAGCAGATCCTACAAAAAGGGTGCCACCGGCCGCTCCGCGGCGCGCTCCTCTGGCGACTTCACCAGGCTATTTTTGTAGCTTAAGTAGTCCTCCCGCTCCATCTGCCGCCGATCTTTTCGGTTCGCCAAGTAGTACCTCATCAAGTGCTCCTTGTCGAAGATCGGCTTCGGCATGAGCTTTGAGTTCTGCTTGTAAGAGGGCGGGAGAAGCCCCGATTTAGCGAGAATGTTCCAGGGGCCTACGGAAAGACGGCATCGCTTGACACCAAACCAGTACTTGAAGGCGTCCACGTCAACAGTGGTCAACATAAACAAGTGACGGTCCTGCGTGACTGGTGTGTCAGGCGACCACAACGACTTTTGCGGGTGAGGGCAGTGCTTGCCTAGGTAGTGCAGAAGACGAATGTCGGAGTTGCGACGCCGGTGCGTGTGTTCGACAAAAATATCATACGACTGAAACTTCCACGTTACGTGGTGACCGCGCATGCGAATAATCGGCGCGCCGGGTGCTCCCCAGAGCTTTGGGGACTTGCGATCCACCAGGGCACGCGCGTACAGCGCCGTGCATGACGAAAACATAACGCTGGCCTGTAGCGATCCTCTTTTTCTTTTTCCTTTTTCCCCCTTCTCTCAGGCCCGATGTAATGCTGCGATCCGTGAGAACGTGAGGGGCAGGGTGTAAGAGGAGAGTTCGTGGAGAGGAGTCTTCAGGCGTGAACGTGGAGTCCTAGCTAAAGGCACGAGCGCAGAGTTCACTAGCGCACGAAACAACGAGGTAGAGTGACACGTGCGCTTAATGCCGACAGCATCGAGGAAAAACCTCCCCTTCCTTCTCTGAAAAGAGGAGGAGCCGTATTCGGCAGCACCGTCGACACTGTTGAAGTAGTGGCATCTCTCGTCTTCTTCTTCAAGGCTATTTTCTGCTGCCGCGTTGTTTTGTTCTTCCATGTCATTTGGCTCCCTATTCCTTCAGAGGAAGGCCGCATATGCGCGCGAACGCCATTACGGTTGGAGAGATGAAGATAATCGCACAAGTCACAGGGGGGGGGTCACTCTTCTCAAGCTTCCCTTCACGTACGCGTGCACACTCACTTACAATCACATACCAACGCGCGCGAGTATGCAGACACACACACAGACACATACGCACATACTTGAGCAGCCGAGCCACAGCGGCGGGAACACAGATGATCAGTGGAAGCACTGAACAAAGGTAAAATAAAAATGAAAATAACGCGCGTAGTAGAGAAGTGGAAGGCCACGCGAAGAGAGCGGCGCGCGCGCTCTGTTCAGGTTTCTCCTTTTACGGGAGGTTAAAACTACATCAGAGGCGGTGGATTTGATAGTGATGCAGGAGCGGATAGCTACGGAAACATCCGGGGAGTCCTCGAGGAGGGAGTGGGAAGGGTGGTACGGTACGGTCTGTTGCCGCTTAGCATCCGGGGGTGTAAAGGAAGTGCAAAGAAGACAAAAAAAGAATTCGAGATGAAAACGGAGAATGAGACGAACCGCAGAGAAAAAGCGACGCACGCCGTAAGAGAGAAGCGGCTATCACACGCTCAACTGTTTTGTGTAGCACTCCATCTTCGACATTTACACGAAATGAAAAGCTGAGAGAGCCCCTGTCTTCCAACCCCCATCACATAGCAGCGCATGACACTGGGGTCCTTGACGGCGGCGCAGAGGGTGCGCCGAACAAAGAAGGGGTGATGGAGAGAGGGCAAGATGCGATTCACCGTGAAAAAAAGGTACCAAGGCAAGATCAAAGGCTCAGGTGAAGCTGCTGCATGGGGCATACTTCACAGTGCAAGTTATAATAAGATACTTCAGTCCCCCATGCCCTCCGCTGATCTACATACGAGGCAGCGCACTAGTAAGAACCATCGTTCTGACAGATATCGCAGTTACCTCAGTCACTGACCTCGCCCCCTTTTCCGCCATTTTCCCATCCATGTATGTGGGCGAGTAAGTCGGAAGCAGGAGAGGGGGGGGGGAGGGAGAGAAGCGAGAAGGGCGTGTGTGCTGATGTGGTATGAAGGAAGAGGACTGAGAAGATCGAAATACACGAATGCGAAAAAAAAAAGACAAGGAGCAGAAAAAATAGTAAGGCGAGGGTGTCGCCACCCACTTAGCAGAACTAGAGAAAACCAGACAGCTACACGTGTGCAGACTTAGATGACACGAACGCCGAGCAGAAAACCTAGTGCGAGGGATGCGTATCCGGCCGCTCCTGGCGCGAAGCCTCCGAGGCCTAGCTTTGTTGCCATGAAGCACATGGGGTTTTCCACGAGGGCGTTGATGTCCTTCAGGTTAATCTCACCATCCCCGTTCACGTCCATCAACTGACGCACCTTCTCCCGGAAGACGTTTTCCAGGGCATTTCGATTTAGACTGTTCTGCTGTGCTAGAGACTGCACACAGGTATACGCGAGGATGCCGGTGCCAGCAATCCAGTACTTGCCCTTGTAGGCGTTGAGCGCCCGCGTCCCTATGTCGAGGCCCACTACAAAACCGAAGACACACTGTCCGGTGAACGGCAGCCATTTGTTGAGGATGCCCTGCCTGCGGTCAAGGGCAGGAGTAAGCTGGGTATCGTACATGATCTGAAAGTCCTTCGGGGTGATCTTGCCATCCCCATCCATGTCCAGCACCTTCACGAGCAGGCCTTGAGCTTGACGAAACCTATCGCTTTCTGTGAACTCCCGAAAAGCGTCACTCTGACTGCTGGCGATCCAGTCATCCCAGAGGACCTTCTTACAGTGGAAAGCGAGCTCGAAGAGCCAGTAGACGCCATCCGCGCTCTTGGCGCTGGGGGGATTGCCAAGGTTGACGATGATGCCCAACGCGTGTTTGAAGTCATCCGTGTTGAACACATTATCCTCGGCGCGGAAGCGCGCAACAGTGTCTGCCTTGCTGGAAAGAGTCATTTGACCAAAGGCGCTCTTTTTCTTTCGCTTGGCGTTCAGTAATCTGATGCCGTGTCAAGATGGCACAGTCGTCTCTACACACCGGTATAAGGGAAGGAGAGAGAGAGTGCAGGACGAGACACACACGCACACGCAACCGCACGTCTGTTTCGTAGGTTGCGGAGGTAGAGGTGAGCACCTCCAGCACGAGAGGACGAATATATGAAAAAGTGTCTTTTTTGTTGTTGGCGAAAACGCAAAGAACAAAACGCGCGCGCGAGAGAGAGAGGGGGGGGGGGAGATGAGAAAAGAGAGGTATTGAGTGGGGTTTGACGGTGCACCTTCACCTATCCGTATTGGGAGCTGCAGGAAAAAACAAGGGAGGGGGGGGGTGCCAGGAAGCACGCACAAATAGAGGAGCAGCAGCAACAGCAGCAGAGGGCCCGAGTAATGGAAGTAGGCGATCAGCGTGGGTTTGAACGAGAAGCAGCACACACACACACGGCAGGCGCTTATCACGCGTGTGCTGCAGCTGTGTCTGTGCCTGTGTGCACACGCCCCAGTCACCGTCTGCGCAGCTTCCTTTTTCGTCTGCTTTCTGATGATGGGGTGTACGTGTTCGGGTGTTGACATAGTGAGGCCGAGAGAGACGCTCAACGGCGTAGCACGTGGACAAAAAAAAGAAGCGTAAGTAGAGCGAATAATGTACATTGTGGGAGAGTTGGGTGGCAGGAGGGGAGGGGGAGAAGACCAACCACGAAACGAGGAAACAGAGGAAAGGCAAACAACAAACAACAACAAAAACAGAACGCAGCTCAGAGAGACTCGAGAGAGAGAGAGAGAGAGACTCGAGAGAGGACTGCCGACGGCAGGAAAGAAAGAGGAAAGGAGATGAACCAAAGAGAGACGCGAAGGCACGGGCAGACATAATAGCCCTTAAGAGCGCCAGCAGCAACAACAAAAGGCTCACGGATGATTAAAAGAAAGAGAGACATAACGAAAGGGGTAACATGAAGAAGAGCGGCGCCGTGGAAATGAGCACAGCAGTAGCAACAAGAGAATGAAGGGCTGCATAAAGCCACAACCTTCACTCATCTCCTCCATCAGTCGTTCTTCCTCTGATACCTTTATTGGGCTGCGCGAGGCACGCGCACTTGTGTAAGGACGCGCTGCTCGTTTTCGTTCATGCAATTGAGCTCTGAGGAAAAAGAGTACAAGACTGAGGTTGGAGGCGAAAATAAAAACAAAATGTGGCGGCAACGTTGAAGAAACGTGAGAGAGTGAAAAACAACATCGAGGCAC